>NC_072495.1:27555337-27592837 GCF_027574615.1 Eptesicus fuscus
GCTGGGGCGGCGTGTGCCCCCGGGCGGCCACCCCACCCAGACCTCCACGGGGACCGCACGGCGGGCACCTCCCACGGGCCCGGGCGCCACCCACCTCGCGGGCCGGCGGCGTAGTTGAGCGCCAGCGAGGACTCGCGGGGGGCCAGGCCGCGCAGCATGTCGGCGCGCTGGGCCATGGCGGTGGCCGCGTTGTGGTGCATCTGCTGGGAGGTGATGTAGTCGTTGATGATGGTCTGCCGGTTCTCTAGCGCCGCCGTCTCGGGGTAGCCGCGGATGAGGTAGGGCGGGTACAGGTGCGGGTACGTGGGGTTCGGCGCCAGGTGCCGGGGCAGGTAATAGGCAGCGGCTGCTGGGAGAGGGTCGCCGGGTCGGAAGTCAGACCCCACCTGTCCTCGTGCCCCCCACGCCCGCACCCTGACTGCGTCGCCCCAGGCGCCCCAGGTCAGAACCGAGGCCTCTAAGGAGAGAGACGGTGGCTCCCCAAAACACGTGGGGGGCTCCCAGCGACAGGGCATCGGAAACGTGGGTCACCGAAACAGCGAGAGGGGCGCCCAAGGACTTGGGGAACGCCCCCTCGAGCTTCCCGACATGGGTTGTGATTTTTTTTTTGGATCCTCTCCCGAGGATGTTTTTCCGTGGATTTTTAGGGAGAGTGGAAGGGAGAGGGAGAGACGGAGAGAAACATCCATGTGAGAAAAGCACACCGATGGGCTGCCTCCTGCACGAGCCCCAACCAGGGCCCGGGCCGTAGCCGAGGGACGTGCCCTTGACCGGAATCGGACCTGGGACCCTTCGGTCCGCAGGCCGGCGCTCTATCCACTGAGCCACACCGGCCAGGGCTGTTTGCAATTTTTAAATATTTATTATTTTTTTTGAGAAGCATCAGTCAGCTGCCTCCTGCACACCCCCTACTGGGGATGTGCCTGCAACCAAGGTACGTGCCCTTGACCGGAATCGGACCCGGGACCCTTCGGTCCGCAGGCCGACGCTCTATCCACTGAGCCACACCGGCCAGGGCTGTTTGCAATTTTAAAGGCGCTGACCAGCCGAAACCGGTTTGGCTCAGTGGATAGAGCGTCAGCCTGCGGACTGAAAGGTCCCGGGTTCGATTCCGGTCAAGGGCATGTACCTTGGTTGCGGGCACATCCCCAGTGGGGGGTGTGCAAGAGGCAGCTGATTGATGTTTCTAACTCTCTATCCCTCTCTCTTCCTATCTGTAAAAAGTCAATAAAATATATTAAAAAAAAATAATAAATAAAAATAAAAAAAATAAAGGCGCTGACCAGCCTTCGGGGGAAAGAAACCACTGGGACCCATTCGACCCGGCCTGTCCCTCGGACGCTGAAGACAAATCCCAACCAGTGAATTCCCACGGCTGCACCCCCGGGGCCTCCCCAGCTCTGAGCCTCAGTTTCCCCCAACAGCGGAGCCTCGCTGATGAACGGGAAGCGACACGAACGGGCCCCCCCCCCACCCCGGCTTCGGGGCCCGTGCGCCCCGACAGTCACCTGCGTCCAGGGGGATCCCGCGGGGGATGGAGGCGGGGTCGAAGGCCAGCGGGATGTGGCCGCGGTACAGGTCCACCCCGCTCACGCCCCGGAGGAGGTGTTCATAGGGCGACAGGGGGTGGGGGTGGTGCTCGGGCACGGCGCTGTGCGGGGACTTGGCGATCTCGCGGGGCGTGGACGTCGGCTTCCGGTCCTGGGACGCCTTGCCGGACGGGTGGCTACCTGTGGACCCAGAGCGGGGATGGCATCAGGCCGTGTGCCCCCGGCCCCGCCCCGGCCCACGGCCCCGAGGCTGGTGCTCATGGGAAGCGATGGGGGGGGGGGGAGAGGGGTGTCTCCGGGGCCCCAGGACCAGGTGTCTTCACTCACCCACTCATTTGCCTCTTGTTTGTTTTGTTTTGGTCATTTACTCATTTGCTTCTAGTTTTTTGGGGTTTTTTTTAGTCCTTTTTAAAAAATATGTTTTGACTGATTTCAGAGAGGAAGGGAGAGGGAGAAACATCCATGGTGAGAGAGCATCATGGATCGGCTGCCTCCTGCACGCCCCACACTGGGGATCGAGCCAGCAACCCGGGCCTGTGCCCCGACCAGGGATCGAACCGTGACCTCTTGGTTCATGGGCTGGTGCTCAACCACGGAGCCACGCCGGCCGGGATGTTTTGGGTTGTTTTTTTTTTTTTTAGTTTGTTTTTTTAAAAAAAGAATCAACATGCGTTTGTTTCCTTGTTTCATTCGTTCAACCCATCGAACTTTAAAAACACTCCGGGAGCCCAGGACAGCCAGCCCTGTCCTGAGGCCTGGGAACCTCGACCCGGACACAGCTCCCGCCCCACGGGGCCGACAATTAACGCGGGAGACGGACGACAAACGAGTCATCCTGTAAGAACGGCAGTGCGACAGGCGCTCGGAAGACGACTGTGACACGGGCACGGATGGGACAGAGGGGCGAGAAGCCGCCCTGAGGAGCTGGCCTTTGGACGGAGACCTGAGGGAGGACAGACAAGCAGCCAGCTGGGTGAAGACCCGGAGGGGGCACGGCACGTGCAAAGGCCCTGGGAGCAGAGGGGGCCCGTCTGGCCGAGCCCGGGCGGGAAAGGGGTCTGGCGCAGGGCAGGGGGCGGGAGGGCCGAGCCGGCAGGCTCCTGAGGCCGGAGGCCGGGACGGACACGGCCAGCTTCCCTCTGGGAGCGGCGAGAGGTCCTGGATGGACGGACGGATGGACTTCAGCCGGGGGTGGGGCATAATGCGGAGCTGGCTGCTGTCTGAGGAGCGGGTTACAGCAGGACAGGAGGGGTCGGGGAGCAGGCGGGAAATGGCGGCGGGGGGGGGGGGGGGGGTTCCTGAGCCGGATCGGCGGCAGAAGCCATGGCCTGGAGGCGGAATGGGCGCGGTGGGTGCCCCTGGGGCCCGGCCTGAGCTGAGCGCGGGCAGCGAGGCAGTTTCCCGAGATGGGACCCCCCCCCCCCCACCCCGTCACCCCCTGCCCTGCACCCACGCCCCACGCACCCTCCTGCAGGCGCGGCGTGGGCTCCCGCGTGGTCCCGGGCGAGCCGCGGGGGAGGGGTCCGGCGAAGGGGGCCGCGTGGTCCTCGTAGGCGAGGGGGCTCTGGCGGGGCTTGCCCAGCTCGGGCACGATGACCGGGGCGCCCCGCGTGATGGAGCCCCCCGCGCCGCTGCCCGCGCCCGGCCGGCCCTTGAGGCTCTCCTCGTAGCAGGCGCGCTCCAGCGCCCGCGCGTCGGCCATCACGTCCAGCGGGTGCACGGCCGGGAAGGTGCGGCCGGGGCTGCCGATGATGGAGCGCACGTCGTGCTTCTTGGCGCCCGAGGAGGCCGCGCCCGCGTCGTACTTGAGCGGGGTGCCCTGGGGGCGGGGGAGGAGGGGGGTGAGCTCCCGCCACCGACACGCTCGGCCTCGGCGGCTCAGCTACAACACGGGGAGCCACGGGCCACACTGGGGGGCCCCGGCCTCCAGAGCCACCTGGGGGCGCGTCGGCAAGTGGGGGACCTGCTCCTGGCCCCGGGGGGTTGGCTGCAGCGAGGTCAGCACCCCTGAGGGCGAACCCTTCCTCCCGTGCGGGGGGCCTCCGCACACCCACAGCGGAGGCGGCGGATTCCGCTCCCACGCCCCGGGGCTTCCGGCCGGAGGTCAGGGCGAGGCCCGCTCCGCCGCCAGGGCAGCAGCTGAAGAAACAGGCCGCCGGCAGCCGCGGGGAGGGGACCCGCCCTGACCGCCCGGCTCCGGAACCTGGGTCCTCGGCCCGGTGCCTGCAAGCCACACAGCTCGCAGTCCGCGCGGCCGTTTCCGTTCCTCTCGTGAGAGGGGGGGAACGCCCTTGAGTTAGAGAACCTTCTAGCATCAGACCGGCGCCCCTGCTGGCCCGCCCCCGGCCCGGCGGCCCCCCGGGCGGTACCTGCGTGATGGATCCCTCCTTGAGCGGCCGCGGGGCCAGGGGCAGCTCGGGCGTGCGCCGCAGCTCCTCGCGGGGGATCTCGTGGACGGAGCGCCCGGCCTCCTTCACCGTGGCCACCATGCCCTCGTGGCCCGGCTTCAGCTTCAGGGAGCCCAGCGCCTCCAGGGGGCGGGCCAGGTCGCGGGGCGGCGGCGGCGTGCCCTCCAGCTTCAGCAGCTTGGCCTCGCGGCGCAGGTAGTCCTCCTGGGCCTCCACGTAGGACCGCGGGATCCCTGCGGACGGGGGACGGCGCGGACCTCACACCCCGGCCCCGGCCCCGGCCTCTCCGGGCCTCCTCGCCCGCGGGCGCTGGGCTCGAACCACATGACCTGACCCCCCCACCCCGAACCCCGACGTCCTCGCCTACGAAAGGGGGCGCTGGCCCCCGTGACGAGCCTTCAGTGAAACAGGACCCAGGGCGCCCCCCGAAAAGCGTATCCACACGGCGGACAGCTCGGCATCGAGGAGGAAGCGTCTCTTCGTAAACACGGCCTTTATCGCTACCCAGAGCACGTGGACACACTTTGGGGGGACGCTCCCCAGTGAGAGGGTCCACCGGGGTTCGCAGCAGCCGCTCGCCACGGACCGACCGAGCGCCCAGGTGCCTGACCGCCCAGCCTCCCGCCCACGGCGCCGCCTTCTCCAAACCGTCCCGCAAGGCGCGTATAGGCAGCGCGGGGTCAGCGCCAGGCGCACAGTAGGTGCACAATGAACGGTGTCCACAGAACCGGGGGGGGGGTGGGGGGGTCGCACTTGGCTCTCTTTGCAAATGAGAAACACCCCCCTTCCCCGTTCGGACTGGAGCGTGTACCCGCCTTCCCAACGCCTGCCCCGGGTCTGGTTCCCGCGGCACTTGGATACCCCCCCCGCCCCCCACCCCGACCTTGCTGTAATCTCGCCGCAGCTGCCGTGAGGCACGGCGGCGGGCAGGGGGGGGGGTACCTTGCGTGATGGAGCCGCGGATGTGGTGCTGTTCTTTCAGGTGGTGGGGGCTGTGCCGCTCGGGGGGGATGGCGCGGCCCATGAGACCTGGGAGGGCGAGGGCAAGGGCCTCGTGACCTGGTCCCCGAGCAGCCTCGGGCAGCGACGGGGTCAGGGTCTACGGCCCCCGCCCAGAGGGGCCCCCCCCCCGCCGCTCGGCAGTCCCCGTGAGGGCGGTGGGGGCTTAGGACCCAGCAAGCGGGCGTCCCGGCCCTGGGCCCAGAGAGGAGCCGCAGGAAACCCGGCCTCCGTGTCCCCGTCTGTACACGGGGCGGGGGCGGGGGCGGCCCCCCCACCGGCTCCCTCCAGGGGGCGCCGAGAGACAGGCTCGCTCCCCGCGTTTCCGAGCGGACCCCCACCTTCGATGCTGGCCGAGGTGAGGGCCCTGCCCACGCGGCCCTCCATCATGTCGTAGGTGCGCTTCGGCGCGGCCGTCTCGTGGGCGGATCCCGAGCTGCTCCTGCCGTCCTCCTTGGACACGGACATGCCACCTGGGAACAGGCCACGCGGGCGGTGAGGGAGGGGCCCGCCGCGGGCGATCGCGTGCTCGGGCCCGGGACCCGCAGGCCCCCCGAGCACATGGCTAAGAGCTGGCCCCGAGGAGCCCCCCGGACGGAGTCCGTGACCCGCGATCCAGCCCGGGGGCCAGGACAGGGCCCCCCGCACCGGGCCCTCGGCCCTTCCCGGGGCCTGACACAGATGGGGTCCCGAACCCCGACCTGCCAGGCTGTTCTGTAAGCGGGGTGCCCTCGACCACACACGGGCGGCCGTGTGAGTCTGTGCACAAACACGCCCGCACACAGCGATGGCTTGTGACATGAACACGCACACGAGCCCTGGTGAGCACACACAGGGCACACACCACCACACGCGTGTGGATGTGGGGCTGTGTGCGTGCAGGTTTAGTGGCTCTGCCCCCGCCGCCCCCCCCCCCCAGCCCCCCGGGATCCTTGAAGCACTGGCTAACGCGGAGCCTGCAAACCGGGACCAGCCGACACACTGGGGCTGCTATCGCTGTTTCCAGAGTTAACTGCCGGCGTATAAACACTGATTTCAGACACGTGGAGAGACGGGAGGTCTGGCTGGGAGTCACATTCGTACGGGGGGGGCCCATCAGCTGCTGGGGGCCCAGGAGGCAGGTGCCCCGGGAGACAGCGTCCGCGCTCCACGTCCCCACAGCCCCCTGACTCCCCACTGCCTCAGGCCCGGCAGCTGCCCTCAGCCGCTGGCCCAGGAAGTGTGTGAGGAGTTAAAAGCCCATTTCACAGATGACCAACCCCCCACAGAGGCTCAGGGCTGGTCTGGGGCCCGAGGGGACATGCCACCCAGTGCCCTCTGCCCACCACACCTCCACTGACCGCCAGCCCTCCACCCCCAGGGCACTCAGCCGGGCGGGCGCCGTCCCCAAGGCCGCCTCCACAGCTGGCCGCACGGAGCGGCCTGTACCTGAGCCTCCACCTCCCGCACCAGGATAGGGGGGGGAGGGGGGCAGGCACAGGCGGGGGCGGATGGAGAGGAAAAGGCGCCCGCTCGCCTGAGGAGCCATGGAGGGCCGGGCAGCAGCCAGCCGCCAGGAGGGTGCCCATTAGCAGCTTTTATCGCCCCACCCCTGGGTGCCCACAGCCCGGAAACTCTCCCCCAGCGTCTCCTCCTTGTTAACCCCTCCCGTGCGGGTCCCTCGGTTGTGAACCAGAGCCAGGAAGGAGAGGGGCCGCGGGGCCGGGGGGCTGAGGGGCCGAGGGGCCTGGGGCCGGGGCCTGGGGCACAAGGCGGGGTACAGATCAGTGGCCGTCACCACTCTGGCCACGCACGGTGCTAGGCGGAGACCTCAGTTTCCCCACGAGGCTACCAGTCTGCTTCCTCCGCTGTAAAGACCTGGGCTTGCATACCTGCCGGGACGGGGAGCTCACTACCTCTCTGACGGTGCTTCCCGGCGGAACCCCAGCCCCGCCTCCCTCCTCCCCTGATCCTGGGCCTCCTTTTCTCTCGAGGGGCCAGGAGGGGGGCCCCAGGGCCCCTGCATGTCGTGCACCCCCGTTTCCTCGCTGTCACAGGAGAACCGGCCACTCGGGGCGGATGGAAGAGGCACGTGCTCCCCCACGGTGTCCCATCCGGCTGCCCTTGGGCCCCAAGCCTGCTTTTCGGGACCCCCGACCCCCTCCCCGCCTTGACCAGCTCCAGAAACACCAGGGTCTGCGGCCAGGAGGACGAGCCAGGCCGGGGGGGGCAGGGTCCCCGGACGCAGGATCAACAAAGGGACCTCCTGTCCACACGGCCTGAGCGCGCCATCCAGGGGGCCCCAGACGCGGGGTCCCAGCCCCGCCCGGGGTCGGCTCCCGCCAACACCAGGCCCCACGGGTCCCCTCCCCTCCGCGTCCCCGCTGGGCCCCGGCCGCGGGGGGCGGGCTCACCCTCGTAGGACAGCACGTGGCCCTTCTTGCCCTCGTAGATGACGTGGCCCTTGGGCAGGCCGTCCTCCCGCCCGCGGTCCAGGCGGCTCGGGCTGTCCTCGCCGATGATCCGGGTGATGGTGCCCTTGTACAGGACGTCGGCCGGCGTGCCCTGCGGGCGGAGGGGGCGAGCTCGTGTCCCCGCGGGCCCTCCAAGTCCGCCCACGCGCCCACCTGCGCCCGGCGGACCCGCCCCGGGCGACCTCCGAGAACACGAGGGGGGGGGGGGGTCGGACGACGTATCCGGAGCCCCGGATGCCCGGCTCCTGGCGCCAAACCGCCGTTTTCCCCAACGAGCTGCTGCGTGACCTCGGGGCAGTCCCTCTGCCTCTCTGAACCCCAGTCCGTGCATCGCAGAATAGAGACAACCCCTCCCACCCCCCCACCCCCCCGCCCGTCCCCGGCTCAGACCAGCCGTCCCCAGATCACTACGCCCCTCTGCTGAGTGTCGACCTATGAACCAGGAGGTCACGGTTTCAAAACCTCCGGGTTCAGAGAAAAGTGGAGCGTGGACGACCCCTCCGGGTTGGGACCCGAGGCCACTGGGGTCCGAAACCCCTCCCTGCGGCCAGCCTGTGGCCTGAAGCTCCTCCATGGTCGTGAGAAAGTGTGTGTGCACGCATGCATGTATGTCTCTCTAAATGAGCATGTCTATGCGTGTGTGTGTGTGTGACCCCTGACCCAGGAGAGGCCCGGAAGGGCCCCTCTGCAAACCCCGATGGGGCAGACATGGCTGGCGGGTCCCAGCACCCCTTGCGCATCCGCTCGGGGCTGGTCGTCCAACGCCAGCCCTCAGGCTGTGAGCACGAGGTCAGAGGTCACGGTGAGCCCGGGAGGAAGCCTCTGTTCCCTGGACTCAAGTCACAGACTCGGCTGGAACGCTCGGTGCCTGCGCCGAACCCCGGGACATGGCCTGGTCTTGGGGGGCGGGGAGGGGAGTCCAAGCGAACCCCCTCACTGGCCCTCGCGACCCCACCGCCCTCTCAGCCTTTGCACATCTGTTCCCTGGGCCCAGAGTGCTGTTCCCCGATTCCCTGCAGGGCTCAGACCCCAAAGGTCTCCCCGCTGCCAACTCGGCAGCCCCAGGCAGGCTCCCCGCCCTGTCTGACTCCAGTGGATGCCCCGTGGACGGACGCAGCTCAGCGTCTGCCCGTCCAGCGCCGTGGCTGGCGTCCCTCTGCCGCCAGGCCGGCTCCCGGGGCACCAAGGACACGGGGGGACGGACGGGGGAGGAGCTGCTATCCCAGGATGTCACCCCGCCCCCGAGGCAGGCGCCACGCAGCCACGGACGCCGAGGGGCCAGAGGGCTGGTCCTCTCTTCGTCCCGGGTCAGGGTCCCGCCCGGCCCCCCGCTGCGCCCCGCACTCACGTGGGTGATGGAGCCGCGATAGCTGATGGGGCTCTCGGCGGGCACCCGGGCGCTGGGCACGCCCTTGCTGATGCTCCCTCCCGGAACCGAGCCCAGGGTGGTCCCTGGAAGACGGGGACACGCGGGGCTGAGGGGTGTCTGAGACCCCGCCCAGGCCCTAGAGCCACCCTCCCCTCCCAGCTGGGTCTGGGGGAAGCGCCCATTCCCGCCTCCGCCCTCCGAGGACGGGGGTGGGGGGGGTAGCTTCTGGGACACAGGGCGGACCCGGGCCTCACGCCCACTGCCAGGGCCTCACCTCTCAGCACGGACGTCTCCTGGGCCGTGGGCACCCCCAGGCTCTCCGGGGGCCCAGCCTGGCCCCGGGGGGACAGCTGCTCCTGCTTCACGCCGCTGAAGGGCGCTGGGGACGGGCGAGAGCAGTGAGCCCCGTGCCCCTGGGACAGGGCCCCTCCCGGCCGACCTGGGCCGGGCCCAGCTCCACAGGGACCTACAGAGCCAACCCCCAGGTTCGGCCGGAGTCCAGGGGCCACGCTGCCCCCCCAGCCCCCGCAGGGACAGCTGGACCACGCGTGGACCCTCCGGATGGCGAGGCCCGATCCTCACCCAGCTTCTTGGGGTCCATGGTGGGGGCCAGCCCCATGGCGAGGGGGCCCACGGGGACCTTGGCGTGCTCCGAGTACGGGATGTGCAGCTGCACCGACAGTCCCTGTGGGGACAGAGGTCACGGGGTCACAGGGCCCCCGCCCAGCCAGAGCTCCCGGACACCCCCTTTGACGAGGGACCGAGGGGGGACCTCGGGATCCCAGAGCCCCGAGAGGCCTGGCCCTCGTGACCCGGCACGGCTTAAAGGGAATGGCACGCGGCCCGGGGGCCACGCCGGCGCCTTGACCCCCTCCCACCCCCACCCTGCGCTGCACAGGGGGCAGGTCGGGGAGGGGAAGGGACAGAGAACCGCTGCGTGTCTAGCACATTCGACCTTCCCTTCCAGAGGGGAAACCGAGGCCCGAGAGGCAGAGCACATGCTGCCTTCCCGGGAGTGACCGCTGAGGGCCCGGCAGGCTCCAGCCGGGAACAGAGACGACCCCCCGATCCAGACGTCCCGGGGCCCCGGGGCCCAGTCCACAGGTGGCACCACCGAGCCCCCCCGCTCCTCCCCGAAGAAGGCCTGTTCTCGGGGCACCAGGCCTCGCCCGGGAGGCACCCACCTGCCTGTCCAGGACGCCGGGGTGCTTGGTGGAGGAGATGAGGGGCGGAGGGTTGGAGATGGTGGGCGGGCGCGGCAGGACGGGCCGGGCGCTGTCATGCAGGCCCAGGGACAGCGGGTGACCTGCAGGGCACGTCTGTCCGTCACAGGGCCCCCGCGTGGCCGGGCCCCGCGGACGGACTCCCACTCCCCGCCCCTCTACCCCATCCACCAGGCCGGTGACCGTCCACGTGCCCTCAGGAGCCGGCTGTGTCCTCGGTTCAGACACCCCCCCACCCCACCCCCGCCCCCCGGGGAAACTGGGATCCACCCAGCACCTCGACGCCGGCCCAGACCCCGTCACGGGTCCCCCGCTTCCCCTGTACCCTCTGAGGGTCCGTTCCCCTCACGGGAACCGGAGGGGTCTTGGTACAAAGTCCGCTGGCTCCCACCCGCCCCTGCTGAGCACCTGCTATGGCTCCCACGGCCCCCAGGACAGAGCCTTCGCCTCCGGCACGGCTTCCGCGGCCCCTCGACCCGGGGCCGGCCGCCTCCCCAGGCTCACGGGGCACCCCGCTCCCCGCACGGCAGCCCGATTCCCTGTCTCAAGCTTAGCCTGCTCTGCACTGCCTCTGGGCCTTTGCACATGCTGTTCCCTCTGCCGGGCCCGCCCTTCCTTGTTGTTCTCCTTGGTCACCTGGCCCACTCGTCCTTCAGGGTCCGTTCTGTTTAGCGCGGACCTCCCGCATCAGCTGCCGGTGGGGCCCAGCAGGACTGGGGGCCCCAAAAGAACCTCAAACCCAGGCTGACTGTTTCTGTGAACCACAGCAGCCCTCCCCTCCCTCCCTCCCTCCCTCCCCCCCTCCCTCCCTCCCTCCCAGGACTTCCCCTCCAGCCACCCACGCTCCAGCTCAAGCACCGTCTATGGCTCCCTATCACCAGCTAGTTCAGCCCCAATCCTGCAGATTTCTCCAGCGGCCACAGGTCCCCACCCAACCCAGACCCTTCTGCACCGAGTGCGAGCCCGTGCGAACAGCCGGCGCCCAGGGATGCCCGGGCCGACCCGGCGTGGTGGCTACTCACCGGGCGGGGCGTAGGAGAAGGCCGAGGGGTCCGGGGCGTGCGGGGAGGCCTTGATCACCTCGCGAGGGGGCACGGGGAAGGCCAGGCTGGGCGTCCAGCACGGGGGCTCGGCGGGCAGCTTCTGGCCCTCGGCCGCGAAGGCCGGGAAGAACACGGGTTTCTCTGTGGGGGGAGGGGGACAGTCAGCGGCGCTCGGCCAGCCCCCGGGGCCACAGCTGCCCCCACTCAGGGGTGACCCTCGCCGAGCCCACAGTGCAGACCTGGGCGGGGGTGGGGTCCCGGCCACATGTTAAGGGGGGCATCTAGGATGGATACTCCCCCAGCCGGTGGGCCGGGACTGCTCCGAGCCCGGGGACACTCCGCTCAGCACAGGGGTGTGTCCCGGGGCCGGGCTGTGGGTCCCGGGGGGCCCCCCGGGATCCCAGGGAACCTCGGGGTCCCAGGCAAGCAGGAGGCCGGGGCGCACCTCCAGGGCAGGGGGCGGCCGGCGGCGGCCCGGGGACCTGCGCCTGGCGCTCACACCCGCCTGCACGGGAGCTGGGTCACGTCCGCCACGTGTTTATCCCCGAGCTGTTGCGACACAGACAGTCTGGCCCGCAGAGACTGAGATATTTACTCTCCGGACCTTTCCGGAAAATGCCAGCTGACCGCGGCGGACGCGGACGGTGGTCAGCTGCGTGCGTGTGTGTGTGCGTGTGTGTCTGTGCACTGGCGTGGCCAAGGCGTGGCTAAGGAGGGGCCGGGCGTCCGGGCACCGCGCTGCAGCCCTGCCTGCCAGCTGCCGCGGTTTCACGTGTGAGGAAGGGACTGGTTGCAGGGGGGGGAGGGGGAAGGGGAAGCACAGTCCCAACCGTGGACTTATCGAAGGTCACCAGCAAATATTTGGCCGAGCCGGGATTTGACCCCTTGACCTCCCAGCCCCGCCGCAGGGGTGGCGCTCAGGAGAGAACCTGAGGTCTCCGGCTGCCGCAGTCCCACCTCTCCCTGCTGCCTCACCCGCTGTTTCACCCCTTCGCTCGGCCCGCTCTGCCGCTACAGATTGGGGGGTTTGCAAAGCTGCTCCAGGGGGGCTGAGAAAAATGCCCCCTTTCCCTGCCTGTCGGCCCCCCCCCCCCCCCCCCGTGCCCCCCAGCCCCCAGGCGCACTGACCCTCCTTCTCGGCCGGCGGGATGGGGCTCCTGCTCTTGCCCCGAGGGCTGCCGCCGGGCTGCTGGGGGGCGCCGCTCTCCGGCTGCAGGTGCTGCGGCGGCGGCTGGGCGGGGGGAGCCGGCTTCGCGGGCGCCGGGTCCTCCCGGGCGGGCTCGTGGGCTTTGGTGACCTGCTGAGGCGGCAGCAAGAGGTGGGCGTCCTCCCGGGCACAGAGCAGGGAGAGCCTCCCGGGTGCCCGTGTGGCCAGCCGGCGCCGGCCAGAAGAGGCCGCGGCAGCCCGGGCACCGAGCTGGAGGGTCAGGAGGGCAGGCCTCGGGCACAGCCAGCTGCCTGGCACCAACCCTCTCGCCCGGCCCGACGCCAGGTCTCTGGGTGTCAGAGCGGAGGGACCGCAAGCAAGGCCGTGCCCAGGCTCGGGGCGGGCGGTGCCGTCAGCAGGCCCCGTGCCCGCACCGGAGTCCTCGGCCCAGAGTCCCGGGGAGGGGTCACCCCTATACAGGCCGGGCCACCCCGGGGAGGGGTCACCCTGCAGAGGCCGGGCCACCCCGGGGAGGGGTCACCCTGCAGAGGCCGGGCCACCCCGGGGAGGGGTCACCCTGCAGAGGCCAGGCCACCCCGGGGAGGGGTCACCCTGCAGAGGCCGGGCCACCCCGGGGAGGGGTCACCCTGCAGAGGCCGGGCCCCCAGGGGAGGGGTCACCCTGCAGAGGCCGGGCCCCCAGGGGAAGGGGCTGCACTGGGCCTGGGAAATCCACCAGGGGCCAGCCTTTCCCAAGGGACCTCATGTTCACAATGGAGGGTCCCCACCCTTCTCTCCAGGGGCTGGACAGCTGGGAGGGGAGGGACGTCCTGCCGTCCCATGGCCTGGTGCCCGGCGCTGGGACCCTCAGCGGGAGGCGGGGCTGGAGGGGGCGCCACGAGGCTCCCAGGGCCTCGGAGGGAATGGGCGGGAGGACGGGGAGGAGCCCTCACCAGCCCCGGGTCCCGGAGCCGCGCCCCGAGTGCTCCCGCCTCCTCTCCTCGGGGATTTCTCCAGGAAACGGGCGCGGCCAGAGGAGCGGGAGGCGGGGGCCGCAGGTGCGCGGCCGGGCCTGCACTTGGCCGATGGTCTCCCGCCCAGGAAGCCGGCCGGGCGGTCGGGCGGGCGGGAGGGGCCGCACTTACAATGGGGGGGATGGCGGCCGCGCGCTGCTTCAGCTGCTTCAGGTCCAGCGGCTTCTGGGGCGAGGCGTGCGCCCTGGCGTCGCCGGTCGAGGTGAGGAGGCTGGGGCGCGGCGACAGCAGCCTGAGGGGGGACAAGCGTCATGCGCGGCCTCAGCCCTGGGCCAGGGGAGGGGCGGGGACGCCGGGTCCCAGTCGCTGAGACCAGCCCGGTCCTGGGTGTGGGCGTGGGGGCGCCGCCCGCCCTCCTCGGGTGCACGCAGGACCCCGAGGGGGCCCCGAGCCCCTCCGACCCCAGCCCGAGGCCCAGGTCGGGGTCCGACATGCCCAGCCCCCGCAGCCCCAGGCCGGGGAAGTCCCGTCGGAGCCCCGACCCCGAGCCCACGGCACGCGGGCCCTTCAGAGCAGAGGGAGCCGGCGGCCGAGGCTCCGTGAGCTGAGGGTGGGGCAGACCGTGCACCCCACACAGGGGGGCTCAGGGCCTGGGCACGGAGCCGAGGGGACCCTGCCTCCTGGGGACAGGAGCCGGGAGCCCCCCCCCCCCCGTTTCACCAGAACGTCCCCCTAACAGGGTCTCTCGCACACCAGGGATGGCAAAGCGAGAGGTGCGAGGGCCGAGGACTCCCGTGCACACCGTCCGCCCAGCGCCCTGAGCCCGGCGAGGTCACGCCCGTCTGACCGACACGCAGAGCCGCACCGCACCTGCGGGCGCACGCGGGCCGCACAGAGCAGAGCCGCCCTGGGGGCTCCCAGCTGCTCACCGGCCGCCGCCTTCAGGGGGGACCCTCCACGGAATCCCAGGACGCGAGCGCGGGCCCAGCTCCCTGTCGCGGTCCCGCCTGGCTCCCTCGCCTGCCCAGTGGGGCTGCGGGTTCCGGCCCGGCTCCACTCGCCAGGCGACCTGCCCAGCTGGCCCGGCCCCGGGCTCGGGGTGCACGGAGGAGACCCCCACTCCGGGGTCTGCCTGCAGGGCGCCCGAGGGCATCGGCCGGGGCTGGGAGTCAGCCAGATGGCAACACCAAGGACGCTCCCCAAAACCGGGGAGGGCGGGGGGGGGGGGGAGAGTGCCGTCAGCAAGGCCCCTACTGCGCGCTGTGCCCACACTGTGTCTGTCCCACGCGGAATGTAGGCCACGGCCGCGGGCTTGGAGGTAAGATCTGGGACAACCAGGTCACGCCGTGCCCAGCAAGCAGAGCCGGGCGCCCGTGAGGGCAGATGGAGCCGGGCAGACACAGGACACGCGGCCCGGGCCCCTCTGCGGCAGGGGGACCACGGGGTGGGGGGACCCCGGCGGTGACAGCCGGTCCTGAGGGCACCGCCTCCGCCCGCATCTGCCACACGCCTGGCTGAGCAGGGACCTGACACGCTGCCCACGGCGCAGGGGGGCGGGCGCGGGGAAGGTCACGCTGACTTTGCCGCGCTCAGCGCCTGCACGGTGCCCCCCGCCGGGCTCCCCGGCCTCCGTCCTCACCTCCCCTGACCCCTCCCATCCTGCTCACACTCCCGGAACCCCCCCCCCCCCCGCCCCAGGCCTCTCCTCCAGCTGCCGTCCTGCCTGGCGCCCGGGACTCCGGCTCAGGCCCGGCTCACCTGCGTCTCTCAGGCTGGCACCCCAACCTGGTTCAAGCACCCACACCATCCCGCACCCGGGCACCCCCCCCCCAACCTCCACTGCCACTGGCCCCACCCCAGCCGCCCTAGCTTACTTTCTAGCCTCCATTTAAAACAGCGTGCCTATGGCCCTGGACGGTGTGGCTCAATGGATAGAGCATCCGCCTGCAGACCCAAGGGTCCCGGGTTCGAGTCCGGTCAAGGGCACGTACCTCGGTGGCAGGCTCCTCCCTGGCCCGGGGCCCTGGTCGGGGCTCGTGCAGGAGGCAACCCATCGATGTGTCTCTCCCACATCGATGTGTCTCTCTGCCTCTCTCCCTCTCTCTCCCACTCTCCCTAAAAATCCAGGGGAAAATATATCTTTGGGTGAGGATTTAAAAAGCAATAACAATGTTATTTAAAAAGCAATAACAAATGAGACCACTTGCATCTGTCTGCCCAAAGCTCCAAGCGAATACACCGCAGCCTCCTTGGAAAACAGCCTGGGAGTCCCTCCCGAGGCCAGCCACCAGCTCCCCTCTACACTGGCGATTCCACTGCGGGGCGCGCGCCCCAGAGAACGGAGGACCCCTCCCCATGTCCGCAGGCAGCACCCACCAGGGTCCCCGAAAGGTGCCAACGACCCCCGGGCTCCGAGACGGGCGCGCGGAGCGACAGACCGCGGTCTGTGCCGAGGGGAACAGTCCTCGGCCACAGAAAAGGAACGGAGCGCCGCGCCACCCACAACACGGGGGAACTTCGAAAACGGGGTGCAGGGCGAGAGCAGGCAGACCCCGAGGCCCCGGCCCGCGTGCCCCGTTCACAAGAAACGCCCACGAGGCAAAGCCACGGGGACGGGGACGGGGAGAGCAGTGGGTGGCCAGGGGCTGGGGGGGGGGGCGGCTGTTTTGGGGGGCCGGGGGGCGAGGGCGAATGGACATGTTCTGGAACGACACGGCGGGGCCGGCTGCACAGCCGTGACTGTTCTAAAGCCCGGTGCACCGTGCACGTGGCGGGCGGAAACGGAGGGTGCGTGAGCTCCACCCGGGAAGCCGTGATCAAAGCGACGAGAAGAAGACGCTCAGCGGACGCCGACGAGGAGACCCAGAGTTACATCGTAACCGCTGCTTCCGAGGCCGGTAAAGCGGCAATGTTTCGCGCTTTATAACGTCTTAGTTACAACTTAGAGATTCTGGCCCTGACCGGTGTGGCTCCGTGGACAGAGCGTCGGCCTGCGGACTGAAGGGTCCCGGGTTCGATTCCGGTCAAGGGCATGTACCTTGGTTGCGGGCACATCCCCAGTGGGGGGTGTGCAGGAGGCAGCTGATCCATGTTTCTCTCCCATCGATGTTTCTAACTCTCTCTCCCTCTCCCTTCCTCTCTGTAAAAAATTAATACATTAAAAAAAAAAAAAAAAACACCTTAAAATTCTGTATCTGGCCCAGTTGGTGTGGCTCAGTGGCTGAGCATCGACCTATGAACCAGGAGGTCAGGGATCGATTCCCGGTCAGGGCACAGGCCCGGGTTGCGGGCTCGATCCCCAGTGGGGGGGGTGCAGGAGGCAGCCGGTCCATGATTCTCTCTCATCGATGATGTTTCTCCGTCTCTCTCTGTCTGTCTCTCTCTCTCTCTCTCTCTCGCTCTCGCTCTCCCCCCCCCGCCCTCCCCCTTCCTCTGACATCAATACAAATATATTTTAAAAAATCCTGTCCGTGTAAACGTAACTCTGTAGAGATACAAAGTAAGTTTTTACAAAACACATAAACCACGGATTCTCAATGAACCAGGCCTGGGTCCTACCTCGGTTTCCCCAGCCCCACACCCAGGCAGGGGGCCGACGGGAGGGGCGGGGAGCAGGGACCACCCCTCAGACGCTCTCAGGAGGCCTCACCCAGAGCCGGGGGTGGGGTGGGGGTGGTGGAGGAGGAGGAGGGAGGAGGGAGAGGGGGGAGGAGGGGGCTCAGTGAGGACAGAGGCTTGGGCCCAGGGCTCTCCGCTTACGAGGCCCCGACGCCAGGTGACCTCTCGCTGCGGAGAGCGGCACCTGAGAACCGGGCGCTGGCTCTGGGGCCCCGTGGTTTCAGGCCCGTGAGTCCTGTATCCCCACAACGACCCCTCAGTGGGGGCACGCACGCCCACCTTACAGATGGGAAAACCGAGTCCCAGGCGAAGGCCTTCCCGAAGGCACCGTCTCTGGGAACAGGCGGGCGGGCTCAGGCCTCGGCAGGCACCGCCGCTGCCCCTGGTCCGGGGCCAGGCGGGCTCCCGGCGCAGCTGCCGGGCAGGGCCGGAGGGCGGGGCAGGACGAGGCCGGGGCAGGGCCGCCGTGTCTGTCCGGGACACCCCGTTCCCAGCGCTGGGCTGCCCGGCGGGGAGGAGGGCGGTGGGCAGGCGGCCAGGACCCGGGGTCGCCCGGGGGGACCCACCCGGCCCTTCCGGGCGGCCCCGATGCCAGGCCGGCACTGACGCAGCTCTCGGCCGGGCGGGAGGCCAGCGGGAAGAGGTCAGCAGGCTGGCCGGGGTCCAGCCCCAGCCCCAGGGCGGGGGACCGGCCCGGGTCACTCAGGGCGTGACTCGCCAGGTGTCCTGACGCGCCGCCCGGGGCTCCGCTCTCAGGGGATCGAATGCTGGCCGTTCAGGCAGGAAGGCGGACGGACGCCAGGCCAGCGGGGGCGGGAAGGACACGTCCCGGGTGTGGCTGCGGAGGGGGAGGGGCGGAGAGGTGCCTGCGGGGCTTCAGGCCTGGCCCGGGGGCCCCGGGGGGCTGTGGGTGCTCGGACCAACCTCCCTGCTCTCCAGCCGGGGCTGGCCACGCGGACCCCAAACCCAGACGCCAGGCGGCTGCTGATTGCCTCTCACGCGGCTGAGAGCAGGGCCATTCCCACGACCATCCCCGCAGCCAGCAGACGGCGGGAGCCGCCACCCTGACCCTTCCGTTCGTCTGTTTATTTTTAAAACCTCAAATCTGTCTTCCAGGGACAGGGAGTATTTTTATCTGTATTTTTTAAAATACGTTTTTATTGATTTCCGAGAGGAAGGGAGAGGGGGAGAGAGAGAAACATCCATGATGAGCGAGAGTCATGGATCGGCTGCCTCCTGCTCGCCCCCCACTGGGCCTGTGCCCTGACCGGGGACCGAACCCTGACCTCCTGGTTCCTAGGTCGACGCTCAACCACGGAGCCACGCCGGCCGGGCCCGCCCTGACCCCTTCCCAGGCACAGTGAGCGGCCGGGCGCCCTCCCCGCAGGCTGAGCCACCATGAGCACTGTTTTCCGAGCGGCATCGAGCGGCATCGACTGGGCAAGGGTCCCGGGAAGCTGCGCCCTCGGAGCCGTGGCCGGGCCTCTGCGGATGGGAGGGCCCACCAGCTGTTTGCCCACCGACGGGGAGAGGCCGGTGGCGCCGAGGACCCGGGGCTCGGGGAGCAGAGGCCGGCACGGCGCACGTGCTCTTACGGAGACCCAGAGCACACGGACCAAGCCCGGCTTTCCCAGGGAACGTTCTAGAACTCGCCGTGGTGCCATGCCCCGAGGTGACTCATGGGGCACAGGCAGCGGCTCCGAGGGAACGTGTCGGATTTGAAAGTCAGAGTTTCCGCCTCCCGCTGCCCAGCGCTTTTCCGACGGGCGCGCAGAGAAAGAGGAGACGGCACGGTTTCCGGTCACAACAAAAACGCCCCGCGGCCTCATCCGCATACAACCCCTCCCGCTGTCCGGAGGGGAGCCTCTGCTTGCACTCCCCAGGCGTCTGCGCGGGACGTGGTTAAAACCCAGCATTCCCGGGGCCGGGGGTAGAGGCATCCCGCGCCTGGCGCAGAACAGAGGGGAGAAAGGGGAGGAACATGGGCCCCAGACTCAGCTCAGCTGCCACTTCCTGGGGAAGGCCCCCCCACGGCCTTCTCCCCACGTGGAACACCTGCATCTGCACTCCATTCAGTGTCTGCCTCCCTGACCAGGCCACGTGCTCCTTGAGGGCGGCCACAGAACTGCCCTGTGCTGTCCCGGTATACAGCTGGCGCCCAACAAGTGTCTGCAGTTATACAGGCGGTGCTCAACAAGGGCACACAGGTATACAGCTGGTACTCAACAAGGGCACACAGGTATACAGGCAGTGCTCAACAAGTGCATGCAGGTATACAGCTGGCGCTCAACAAGGGCACACAGGTATACAGCTGGCGCTCAACAAGTGCACGCAGGTATACAGCTGGTACTCAACAAGGGCACACAGGTATACAGGCAGCGCTCAACAAGTGCCTACAGATGAAGAGATATAAACTGCCCCCCAGCCCGTCCACTCACCTGTTCTTGTCGCCCCCCTCCGGCTCGTCCACCTCGTCGGCGCTGCAGGTGGCACTGGAGTCACTGTCCTGGGGGGCGCCTGAGCCCTTGGTGGAAGGGGCTTTGCCCCCAGAGCCTCCACCGCCCTCCTTCTTCTCCACCTTGACCGTCCCCTCGGGCGCAGGCTCGGCGCCGGCCTCCGCGCTCCCCTTGGCCCTGTCGGGCGCCTCCTCCACGGCCTCCTCCTTGCACTCAGTCTTGATGGGCTGGGCAGGCGGCCCCTCGTCCGGCGGCTCCTTCTTGCCCACGGCCACGGCCAGGGCCAGCTCCGGGGCCACGGCCGGCTTCTGCTCCACCCCCTCCTCTGCGGCCGGGGCCTCCTCCTTCTCCTCCTTGGGGACCACAGGAGGGGGCGCTGCGGGCCCTGGGGGTGCCGGTGGGGGTGTAGGCGGGCCGGTGGCTTCGGGGGCCGGGGCAGGCTCGGCGGGGGCCGGGGCGTCCTCGGGCGGCGGGGTGGGTGGCTCGGCGGGCGGCGCGTCCGTGCCCGGGGCGGGCGGGGGCTTGGGCCCATTCGGCCCCGTGTCCTTGGCGGCCTCGGCGTGGGGCGAGGGGATGCTCTCCGTGTCCGAGCTGTTGTTGACGGCGGCTGCGGGAGACGGAGCGGGGTGAGCGGTGCGAGGGCTGAGGGAGGAGGAGGACGCCGCCTTCCCCACCCCCCACGGCGTGTCCCGACTCGGGGTGCGTGGCCCCATCCCCCGACAGCCAACGGCCGGAGGCGGCTAGCATCCACCCCGCCGGCTGTTTGTCACGGTGACACGGCCGTGTGACCTGGAGCCATGAACTCCGAGGACCTGGGGTGTGGGGGCAGCCGCATCTCCTGCACCCCGTCCGTCTCCCGGGGGCCTGGGACCCAGCAGGTGCACAGGAGGTGCCGACCCAAGTGGGGACACGACAGACAAGGGCAAGGGGACCTCAAGTTCCAGGCCTGGCTCTGAAGCCTTAAAAAAAAATCACTCCTGTCCCTTCTCTGGGTCTGCATGGCCCCCACCTTCTGTGAAGCGGGGGCCCTGAAACACCCACACGGGCCGCTGGGAGGACGAGTCACGGACGAAAACACCGTGAGAAATCATCACCGAGACGGCCGGGCCGAGCGCCCATCTGCAGGCGGGAGGCTGGGAACAGCGCGGGAACAGACACAGCGCGGGGAGGGGGCGGGCGGCGGGACACAGTGGTGCTCACAGCAGAAGCACGCTCGCACAAGTGGGGCCCCTCGCAGAGGACGGGGACCTCGGGGTGCCCCCCGCCCCCCAGCCAGACGGCCACGCTCGTACCTGGGCCGCCGCATTCCCCTCTGGGCACCTCGCTCCCAGAGGCGTGGGAGGCTGGAAGGAAGTGAGAGAAGGGTTAGGAGCCGGGGCAGGCGCAGCGGGGCGGCGGGGAGGGCGGGGGAGGGGAGGCAGGGCGGGAGCAGGGCCGAGGGCCACTGGCCGCTCCCCTGCCCCGTCCGGACAGCCCTTGTCCTTGAACCAACGCCCCTCCCTCCCCCCCCCCCCAGACTCTGGGCACCAGCGGCCCCGGGCCCATGAGGGGGCCCCACAGGGCGAGGAGCGAGTCCCGCCCGTTCTGGGTGGCCTGGACAGGTCACCGGCCTCCTGTGGGTGCTGGCTCTCCCGGGACCTCTGCCCTCAGATGCTGAGCCCGGTCACTGGCCGCTGGCCTCTCCGCTGCTCGCCTTCCCACAAGGCCCAGGGCGGAGGCCACCCCTTCTGTCACTCGACCTGGGGACAGCGGCGACGCGGGCTTGCTACACACACACACACACACACACACACACTCACACACACACACACACGCACACACACACACACACACACACGCCCATCATCACCACCACCACCATCATCACCATCACCACCACCACCACCACCACCACCATCACCACCACCACCACCACCATCACCATCATCACCACCACCACCATCACCACCATCACCACCACCATCACCACCACCATCACCACCACCACCACCATCACCACCATCATCACCACCACCACCACCACCACCATCACCATCATCACCACCATCATCACCACCATCACCATCACCACCATCATCACCACCATCATCACCACCACCACCATCACCACCACCACCACCACCACCACCACCACCACCATCATCACCACCACCACCATCACCACCACCACCACCACCACCACCACCATCATCACCACCACCACCACCACCACCATCACCACCATCACCACCATCACCACCACCATCACCATCACCACCACCACCACCACCACCACCACCACCATCACCATCACCACCATCATCACCATCACCATCACCACCATCATCACACCATCATCACCACCATCATCACCACCATCACCATCACCACCGTCATCACCACCACCACCACCATCACCACCATCACCACCACCACCATCACCACCACCACCATCACCACCACCACCACCACCACCACCATCACCACCACCACCACCACCACCACCATCACCACCACCACCATCACCACCACCACCACCACCACCATCATCACCACCACACCACCACCACCACCACCATCACCACCACCACCACCATCACCACCACCATCACCACCACCACCACCACCACCACCACCACCATCATCACACCACCACCACCACCACCACCACCATCATCACCACCACACCACCACCACACCATCACCACCACCACCACCATCATCATCACACCACCACCACCACCACCACCACCACCCATCACCACCACCACCACCATCATCACCACCACCACCATCATCATCATCACCATCACCACCACCACCGTCATCACCACCACCATCATCACCACCTCTTCACCATCCTGTCACCACCACGCTCTCCCCTCTGGGGCGTCCAGGCCGCTCCGAAGGACCGACATTTCTGGGAAAGGTCACTTCCCACCGACCACCCTCACCTTCGGCCTCCTCCGCCATTTCCTCCTCGTTCCCGCTGGCGCCCGACGCCTCCATCTCCTCGTCCTCCACCACGGGCGGGAAGGCGGCCTCCTCGCTGGCCGCGGCCGGGGCCTTCTTCTTCTTCCGGCGGGCGTTCCTCTCCTTCTCCTGGCCGGGGAGAGGGCAGGTCATCCGGGCCGGGGCCTGGGCCTGGGGATTCCCCGAGCCGAGGCCGCCACAGGTGCGCGGGGCAGGGCTCCCGCCCCACGGCTGAGCACGCCTCCCCCTCCCCCGCTGCGGCGGCTATTTTTACCCGCTGGCTTCTCCCACCGCATCCCACAGGCTCCCGGGTGCAGCCTCGCCCGCCGGCTGCCAGGGCAGGAAGACTCCCTCCCAGGGGCCCACCGACGGCCGCAGCCCTTCGATGGTCCTCGCCAGAGCGTCCGTCCTGCCAGGTTCCCTCACTACGGGAGCCAATGAACGAAGGAGCTTCTCCTTCCCCGTCTCCTCGGCCCCCAGTGGGTCCCCGGGGGACAGGCCGGCTTGGGAAGCTCCTCACTGCACTCCACCAACCTTCACAAGGCACCTACTGTGCGCAGCCCGTGCACGGGGGCCGAGGACATACATGAACGAGGCAGACAAGGCCCTGCCCCGACGACCTTCTCGTGGGGAAGGCCAGCAAACAACACCCCCCCTAAAAGGAAGACGCAGAGGTGCAGGCAGGGCTGTGGAGACCCGACGTGGGGGGGGGGGGGCGGTTAGGAGGGGGGGCAAGAAAGGGCGGGGGCGGGGCGGGCGGCTCTACAGGGCCAGTCCCGGAGGGCTTCTCGGAGGAGGTGTCCGGAGGGAGCCGGCTGGGCGGGGCTCTGCAGGTGAGCGGTCCAGGTGGGGAGGCTGCACGGGCACAGGCCCAGAGGGGGGCAGGAAGGATCCCTCCCTGCAGAGCCTGTCGCCTCCCGGCACCCCACACCCTCGACCTCCAAAGCCCCCAGCTCAGGCACTAATGTCCCTCCCTCTCCGCACTGCCCCGGGCCGGGCGCTTCAGGGGGGAAGGAGACATCCTGGCATCTCTTCCCCGTCCAGGCTGAGCCAGGCAGGGGCCCAGATGGGGTCTGTCGATCGACGCAGCGACTGTGACGTGTCAGCGTCTCGGGCTTGAACGCACAGCGGGGAGCTGGGGGGCGGGGTGTGCAGGCAGAGTGTGCCGGGGGTCTCGAGGCGACCAGGGACCCCCGGGGGCGTGGACTGGACCCTCAGAGGGCACCCCACACAGCCCGGGTGAGAGGGGAGGGCGGGTCACAGCCTGAGCCCCTTGGCGCCGGCAGGGAGGGAGACGGGCTCGCACTCGCGGACGCGGATCGCAGACTGTCCCCCAGACGCACGTCGCCCGACCGCCCGGCCCTCAGAGCGTGTCCTTATTTGGGATCAGCCTCGGCAGACGAGGTTCCCGCGATGAGGTCAGAGCAGATGAGGGAGGCCCTGGGTCCAGCGGCGGGGGCCCGTGTGAGAGGGGAGCGTGGACACAGAGGCACCCAGGGGCGCCCGGGAGGGCGGCTGCGTCTACGCCAGGGGACCTCGGGCCGCGAGGGAGCCTGCAGGGGGAGCGCGGCCCCCGGCACCCGGGTTCGGACTGAGACAGAGCGAACCAGAAACGGATCCACGCCCCGGCCGGTGCGGCTCAGTGGGTAGGGCGCCGGCCTGCGGACTGAAGGGTCCCGGGTTCCATTCAGGTCCAGGGCACAGGCCCGGGGTGCGGGCTCGATCCCCCGTGTGGGGCGTGCAGGAGGCAGCCGATCCGTGATTCTCCCTCATCATGGATGGATGGTTCTCTCTCTCTCTCTCTCTCTCCCTCTCCCTTCCTCTCTGATGTCCATAAAAACATTTTAAAAAAGAAAGTGAAAACAAAAGAAACGAACACACCTCTCCTCCACCAACCCCCCGACAGGGAGGAACCACCCCGATTCCCGACGCCACACAGCCCGCGCTCGGCAAACACCGTCACCTCCAGCGCCAGCAGGCCCTGCCCATCTGCCCTCTCCGTGGCCTGGCTGGGAACAGCCCCGGGGTCCTGTCCTGCCTCCTCCCAGGGCGACGGGGGTCCTCAGGGGGCAGCCACTGGGGACACCAAGCGGCAAAGGGAGCTGCCTGCTGCCCCGTCAGTCACGGCTTCCGTCCCCGCCCTGCCCGCGTCCACCGGCCGCTATGGGAACGCCCAGCCGCCGCCGCCCACTCCCACGGCCGCCCCGGCCCTGCCCGCACCCCCGGCTTCTCCCTGCGGCCCCCGGGGCGGCCCCCGGAGGTGCCCGCGTTGTGTGGCAGTGGCTTCTGTGGGTGCGGCTGAGGGTTCCCCTCCTTCCCCAATCTATTTTTAGCCGGCGGGACTCACTCCAGCACCCCGGCCGGCGGGCAAGGCCGCGATGGGCCGCCGGGGTGGAGGCTGGGACTCGGGGAACTGGGAGCCGCATGGGGAACGGGGATCCTGAGGCCTGGCCAGGGCTGTCTGGGAGGTCCCCCCTCCCCCCCCCCCCTGCTACTCTGTCAACACCAGCGGATCCTCGCCGCGCATCACTCACACCCCACTGCACCCCTCAGCTTGCCATCCAGGACACAGTGTGAAATCGTGTGTGTGTGTGTGTGTGTGTGTATGTGTGTGTGCGTGTGCGTGTGCGTGTGCGTGTGTGTGTGTGTGTGTGTGTGTGTGTTTGTTCGTTTCTCAAACTAGAACCAGCTCCTCAAGGCCTGTCCCTGGCCGTCTGCCCAGCACCCCTGGCACGGGGCCTGGCTCGGAGCAGAGCGTTCGGACTTCGTCTGAAGATGAATGAGCTGGACAGTCAAGGACGTCAGCTCAGAGAGGCCAAGACGCTTGTCCGAGACCACACAGCGCGGGAGCCGAGAAGCCCAGACTCGAAAGCAGGTCAGGTTCAAGCGCTTCCCGCCCGGATCTCCTCTCTCTCTCTCTCCCTCTCCCTCCCCCTCTCCCCCTCCCCCTGCAGGCCTGTGTGGCCTCAGATGGAAGAGACAACAGAGGAAAACAAGACCAGGCCGCCGGGGTGGAGACAGACAGAGGGAGAGACGGAAGTGGAGCCCCAGGGCCTGGACGCACAGATGGGAGCGCGCGCTCGCGGGGTAACCTTCGGCCAGAGGGGGGAGGGCCGCCTCCCCGAGGACAGCCACGCCAAGTGTTACATAACCCGGACAGCTCCGGCCGCCCAGCCTGCTTCCTGCTGACGCTGCGGCCACCTCGCGGGCCTGCTGCAAGGCGTGGGGGGGGGGGGGGGCGCGCTGACCCTCCGCCCCGCCCGCGCCTCCCTGCCCCGGCCTGCGTGGCTGCCTGGGGATCCACAGGGACCCGGCTTCCTCCTGGGACCGGAGGGCGTGGGGGAGGGGCCGGAGGCAGAGGTCACCGAGTTCAGCGGCGAGGTCAGCAGCAGCATCATCGCATGAGGCCCATTTGCATACTCCAGTGACGGGGACCTCACCCCTGCCCCGGGGGCGGCCGCGGTCAAGGCCAAGGCCCCGGGCCGAGCCGACTTCCTCTGCCGGCGTTGGCTCGCCAGACGCTCTCTGTGACCCTCCCCTCGCTCCGCATCGCCCTTCTCCCCCAGGGAGCCCCCAGCCAGGTGCGCCCCCGGCCAGCCCCCCACCCTGGGTCCCCAGCACTGCGGGCCCCAAGGACCCGCTCTGCGCAGCTCAGTGGGACACAGCTCAGTGGGACACAGCTCAGTGGGGACCCAGGCCCCCCTGTGGTCTCAGCAGCCCCACCGCCTGCCGCAGGCCTCACGGCTTCCACCTGGGGCTGGAGCGGGGGAGGCCGCCGCGGGGGGCTGAGGGCCATGCTGGCCTCTGCCCCTCCGTTCACGCCTGCTCCTCCTCAGCCTGGGCTGGGCGGCTGCCCCCACCAGCGCCCCCTCGGGCACCAGCCAATGAGGGCAGAGCCAGGCGGATCCCTCCTGCCCAGAGCCCCGCCCCCCATCGCTCTGATAGGCTGATGCTCTGAGGGAATGAATGAATGAACCCATCCATCATCCACCAACCAGCCTAAGACTCAGTCCGCCCAGGAGCTGACAGCCGCCACGGCAACCACCACGGGGGAGCCGACACCCAACCCGGCACCACACGCCCACCGCCGGGCTCCGACCCAGAGCGCTGGGGACCGGCCAGGGCCCCCTAAGCACCTGACACGCACTCACTCAAACCACCCCCCCCACAGCCCTGAGCTGGGCCCGACCACCGCCCCAGTGGGGAAACCGAGGCACCGATTTCCCAGCGGCCACACGGCTGGGGAGCGGCCGCGTCTGGACTTAAACCCGGGCCTCGTGGGCCCGAGTCCCCGCTCCGTGACAGCACGCCAACGATGGATCGTGGGAGGGCTCTGCAGCCAGCGCGCCAGCCCTGCAGGGCACCCCGCCCCGGCGGGCACTCACCCCGAGTCCCGGGGACGAGGGCCCTGACTCCCCCACTTCACGGAGGAGGACACTGAGGCTCCGCGGGGTGGAGCCGCTGCACAAAGTCACACGGGGGCCCAGGCGTCACGCTGGACTTGGCCTCACTACGCCCCCCCGCCCCCCGCCCGCCCGCTGCACCATCCAGCTTCCCGGGGCCCCTGGTCCTTCGGCCCACGCTGTCCAGTTCTGGGGTCTCCCGGGGGTACGGGGGGGGGCGGGGCTGAGGAAACCTGGAGAGTGAGGCCTGGGGCCCGCAGGCTGGCGAGGAGGAAGGAGAAGCTTGTAACCCAATAGGCTGGGCTGGGAGGGGGGAGGGGGAGGGGGAGGGGGAGGGAGGTGGGCGGAGGGAAGAGACAGTGTCGCTGTGCCCGGGTGATGCTCAGAAGCCCCCCAAATCGGAGCTGGTGTATGCAGGGCCCCCCCCCCCGGGACCGCCCCCCCCCAGCCTCCGCCTCCGCCCTCCTGCTGTCTGGGCTCAGCTCCTCTCGGACCCACAGGGTTTCAGCAGGTGTCGGGCCAGGTGCGCGGTGCCCGCCCCGCCCTGAGCGTCCTCCTTCCCCCTGGAAAGGCATCCTGGGAAATCTGGGGCGATGCAGTGCAGCCCCGGCCCCGAGGCCCAAGGGGCCCGGGACCCCCCTGAATAGCAGGTGGGCGTGGCGGGGAACGGGGCGCAGGCAGGAGCTGGCCTCAGCCCTGACCCTAGGGGCACGGACAGTGTCCCCCTCAACACTCGGGGCGGCCGGGACGCGGTGCCCTCAACTTCTGCACATGCTCAACCGGAGTTCAGAGGGCGAGACCCCTCCCCTGGCCCACCTCGCGCTGTGCGGCCTCAGCGGCCCGCGCACCCTCTCTGGGCCGCGCGACAGGCTTCGCGAACTTTAAACCACAACAGGGGGCCCCGTGGGGGTGCGCTGGGGGGAAGAGGGCTGTGTGCCCCCGACGCAGCCTGCCGGCTAAGCGCTTGGGTCCCTGGGTTCAAACCCAAGCCTAGCTGGGCCTCAGTTTCCCCACATCTGAGAACTGACTGCCTGGCACGTGAAGTACGGCCCAAGTGGGGGGAAAGGGGAGATGAGGAGACAGATGGGAAGGGAGGGGGAGGAGGGGGGAGGGAGGGGGAGCGAGCGGGGCCGCCCGGAACGGCCCTCTCTTCCAGGAACAGCTGTGGAGGAAGCGGCCTCTCCTCTCGGGAGAGCATTTACGCTGAGAGGCGCGCCCGCCCTTCTGCGCTCCGGGGGGAGGGAGGGAGGGCCTCGGCCTCCCCTGGGGACGGACCACAGAGGCTGGACCCGGGCGGCTGCTCCCCGACTGTGAAGTCCGATGGGGTGAGGGCGACGGTCCCTGGGGTTCGTCTGCCCCTGGGCCTCCACTCCACTGCAGGACAGCCCCCAAGCCCATGAGTCCGCGGCCTCGGCCCCCAGCCCTCCAGGCCCCCAGCCCCCCAGCCCTCCTGGCCCCCAGCCCTCCAGGCCCCCAGCCCCCCAGGCCCCCAGCCCTCCAGGCCCCCAGCCCTCCAGGCCCCAGCCCCCCAGGCCCCCAGGCCTCCAGCCCCCCAGGCCCCAGCCCCCCAGGCCCCAGCCCTCCAGGCCCCCACCCCCCCAGCCCCCCAGGCCTCCAGCCCCCCAGGCCCCCAGCCCCCCAGGCCCCCAGCCCCCCAGCCCTCCAGGCCCCCAGCCCCCCAGGCCCCCAGCCCCCCAGGCCCCCAGGCCCCCAGCCCCCCAGGCCCCCAGGCCCCCAGGCCCCCAGGCCCCCAGCCCCCCAGGCCCCCAGGCCCCCAGCCCCCCAGGCCCCCAGCCCCCAGCCCCCCAGGCCCCCAGGCCCCCAGCCCCCCAGGCCCCCAGCCCCCCAGCCCTCCAGGCCCCCAGCCCCCCAGCCCTCCTGGCCCCCAGCCCTCCAGGCCCCCAGCCCCCCAGGCCCCCAGCCCTCCAGGCCCCCACCGCTTGGGAGACAGTGCTGGGGTGGAGGCGGGGCCTGCGCGGCGGGCACGCCTGCCTGTCCCATACCCGGGAGGGACGTCTGAGGCCGGATCGACCCTGTGGCGTCCCAGGGTGCCCCTGGGCAGGGACCCCGGGGGAGGGGGGGCGGGGGGCTCACCATCTTCAGCTTGTGCTGCTGCAGGATCTCGTCCAGGTTGTGCCGCTTCTTGTAGTTGAAGTAGAAGTTCTTACACTGGCTCACCGTCTTGGAGCCCACCATGCGGGCGATGGCCGACCAGTTCCGGCCGTGCTCCAGGAGGCCTGCGGGGGGGCGGGCGCGGTGAGGCTGCGGCGGGGCCCACGGAGCCCCCGCCCCGGCCCCAGGCTCCCCGGGGCTGAGACCCCAGCGGGAGGGGGGGGGGAGTTGTGGGGGGACCGGGGAGAGGGAGGGCGCCACGGAGAGGCCTGGGGGGCAGGTGGGTGCCGGCCCCGGTTCTGGGGGCTGAGGGCTGAGGTCCGGGGTGCAGACCCCGCCCGGGCCCCCCTCGCCCGCCTCCCGGCCCGTGACCCGGCGCTGACACGCACTCGCAGCTGCACACGGGGCCCGGGAGACGGCCGGGAGCGGAAGGAGCGTGCGAGCAGGGGTGGGGACGACGGGACGATGAAGTCCAGGTGGGGGTGAGCCGGGGCGAGGAGCCTCTTCACCCCGGTTCGCTGGGGCCCCCCAGGGCTCAAAGGCCCCCAGGATGCGGCCACACTGGGCTGGTCCAGGGGCTGGGAGTGGACGTGTCCCCACATCACAGCCCCCCACCCCCTGTAACCTCACAGCCTCCTGGTGTGGGGAGGAGCCCCCAGAAATGGGCAGGCCTCACCCCAAACCTCCTGCAGCCAGAGCTGTACACCCCCCACTTCTACCCCAACGCCCTGATGGGCTCAGGATAAACAGCCCCCCACACAGCGCCCCGCGCCCCGGATCCAGGGGCAGTGCCCGGAAGCCCGCCCTGGGTCTCAGCCCGCCAGCCCACCGGGCTCGGGGCACACGGGGCTGGCGCACACACGTGTACGCCCGTGTCTCCGGGCAGCAGCACGCCTCGCGAGGAGCAGTGCGGCCGGCCGTTCCCGCGGACGGCATGGCAGGAGGGGGGAGGCGGGAGGCGGACTCCGGGGGCTGTGGGGCAGGATGGGGGGGGTTTGGGGGGGCAGCACCAAGGCTGAGTCACGTTACAGGGAACGCGCTCGCTGGCCGCTGAACGGAAGACTCGCACAGCGACGTCCGAGGCCGCGTCCCCTGAATCGCATTGAGCTGCAGGCAGGGCGGGCTCCGGCCGAACCCCTGCAGGGACGCGGGGCGCAGCCTGCGCTCTGTGCTGGCATTCTGACCGTCTTCCTTCCTCCCCTCCATCCCTCGGCCCCCCCTCCGGCGCCCACTCACACGCGTGCCGGGGCTGCTGCGTCCGAGGCTCTAACCTCTGAGGACAGAGCGGCAGGCGGACGCGGAGGAGCCGGCCCAGGGACCGCAGTTCGCAAAGCCCTTCCAACGCGGGGACGGGGAGCCGGGCATCCTGGCTGCGAGGCCACGGCCCATCCCTGTCCCAGGCCGGGGGCGGGGGGACCGAGGCTGGGGGGCGGGGGGGCCACAGCACCGCACAGGCGCGTGGGGCAGCCCGGGGGTGGCCGGGTGGGCGTGGGAACCGAGGGTCTGCTCCCCCACCTCCGGCCCCGGGGGGGGGGGGGCGCTGGACTGGACTGACAGGCCACCTGCTCCCCTGCGGAGGCCACGGGCCACGTGGCTCAGGGCGCCCCGGGTTCCTCAAGGACAGGGGGGAAGGCGCGGGATCAGATGCAGGCCGGCCCCTGACCTTTCCCTGCGCGGCGCCCGCGGCAGCTGCCGCTGCCACAGAACCTGGCGGGGAGGGCGCGGGGCGCGTTTATTTATACTCCCGGCCGGGGCCAAGCGGCCGGGCAAACACGCGGCCGGAACCCTGGCCTCCCGGACGGATGGTGTCTCCCCTCGGGGCCTCCTGGGGCGGGAGGGGGGGCGGCCCGGCCCTGGGGAGGCTGGCGTTTCGGACCTGGAGGTGGCTGGGAACCCGGCTGGGGTTGGGGAGCGGGGTCCCCCCCCCCGCCGCCTTCCTGAGAGAGAGGAGCTGACCAAGAGCCCGGATGGAGCTGCCCAGGACGCCCTGGGTGGTCCCGGCCGTCCCGCGGCGTCTGGGCCTCAGTTTCCCTGACTGTCCCTTCTGGTTCCTGTTTTTCGAACCCCACGGAGGGTGCCGGGTACAGGGGGCAGCCCTGGGGACCCCACCGCGCCCTGGAGACACCTGCCCGAGACCCCGACGAAGCGCCCGCCGCCACAGCCCCCGCCGACCAGGCCCCCCGAGGCCCCCCACGGCAGGCCTCCCTCTTTTCCTCAGCGCCCTGGCCTGAGCCCCAAAGGCGGGGAGGGGGGATCCCACAGGAACAGAGCTGCCGAGTCCCCGGCTCTGGGCAGTCACGGCACCGGCTGGTCACCGGGCCCGAAGCCCCCCAGCCCCTGCCCCCCGCCCCCGGGGCCACTCACTCACATCCTCTCATCTGCGTCTCCCCCTCGGCCAAGTTTTCCGGAAACATAAGGCTCGGAGGGCGCTCCGGGGAGAGGAGCCGGAGCCGCGGGCTGGGAGGCGGGAGGCTGGGCGGCCGCGGTGCCGGCTCTGGCGTCTGCTGGCTGGCGGCTCAGCCCAGCCTCACATCCTTCTCCTCTAACAGCGCCAGGAGGAGGGAGGGGGAGGAGGTGGGAGGGGGAGGAGGGGAGGGTGGAGGGTGGAGGGAGGGAGGGGGAGGAGGAAGAGGGAAGGAGGAGGAGGGAAGGGGAGGAGGGGAGGAGGAGGGGGGGGGGAAGAGGGAGGAGGGGGAGGGAAGGGGGAGGGAAGGGAGGTGGGAGTCCTTGCGGCCTCCTGGCCCAGGCTCAGCACTGCCACCCGTGACGTGAGGCGGTACCCTGCCCCCCCGCCCCCCCCCCGCGGGCGGCGAGGTGCCCTTCGCGGCGAGGGCACCAGCGGGAAGTTGTCAGCGTGCGCTCGCTGGCCGGTGCCCAGCGCCACCGGGCTCAGTGTCCGCGGCTCGCCTGGGCACCAAGGTGCCGGACGCGGGCGCTCAGCAAGGGGCGCCGGCCTGGAGCCCCCGGGACCCCGAGCCCCCGCTGCGCATGCCAAGTGCCCAGGCCGCGGGCTCCCGCCGCCTCGCTCGCGGCTGCCTGACCCAGCGAGACGCCTCGGGGCTGAATGTGACCTCCAGACGGAGCTCGCGGGAGCGGCGGGCGGGGAGCGGAGCGTGGCAGGAGCCCAGGTTCAGAGGGGGCGGGCCCACTTGGCCCCGCTCCCCCTCCCTCTCCCCATCCGTGCGGTGGCGCGTCAGCGGTAAGAACAGATGAGGGCTCAGAAAAACAGCTCTCCACCCCGCAGGCGGGCGGGCGGGCGGCGGGCGGGAGCAAACAGCCTCTTCCGCCGTCACGGAGGCCCATCCACCTGCGTTCCCCCGCGCCTCCCCGCCCCCCCACACAGCCAGGCCCCCCCTCTGCGGGGACGCGGGGGTCTGGGAGGGCGGAGGGGGCCGGGCTGGGGGCGGGGGCAGAGCTGGTTCAGAGGGGACACCACCGAGCGGAGACCCCCACCCGCAGAGGGCGGGGGGAGGCTGGGCGCCCCCGAAGGGCTCCCTGCCTCGGTCCTCCCTCCCGAGACACCCCACAAGCCGTCGCGGCTCCGTCTGGACACCTGCCAGGGACGCCGGCGGCTCCCGGGGGTTGAAAGTTAACTGAGCTGAACTTTGGAGCGAGATCCAGGTCATGACCGAGTTCTCCAGCTCCGGGTCACTGGCCCGTGCGTCCCTGGAGCCGTCCCTGGAGCCGTCCGTCCGCCGGCCTTCCCATCCTGCCCCTGGGAACCTCAGGGCCACGGGCGCAGGTCTCCCGCGCCCGGCTCCTGGCCTGGGCCCCCAGCCCTCGCCCCGGGGGCGCCGTGCCAGGGCGGGCGGCGGATCCCGGCCCTGTCGGGGATCTAGGACTTCCCTCCTCCGCAGGGAGCTCCGAGCGCGCCCGCGGATGCCAATCGGATGGTGTCACTGCCCGGCCTCGCGTCTCCCGATGACGGTGAGCCCGGAGCTCTGAGCGCTCTGGCATCAAACCCACCGGCCTCGGCGCGGAGCCGGCCCCGCCCGCCCGTCCCGCCGGCTGCCCGCCCGCTCCCAGTTCACTCCCTCAGCCACGGGGGACCTTCTTGCCGGGCCACGTGCCCCAGGACATTTGCACTCGCGTCCTCGGCCCGCACTGCTTTCCCACAGACCCGCCTCGGTTCTCCTCCTCAGCTCGGGGCTCACGGGACGCCTCCTCCGAGAAGCCTTCCCGGACTACGCTCTTCACAGCTGCCCTCCCAGCCCCCGGCGTGGTCTCCGGAGCAACTAACGCTCCCTGGAATGAGCTCCTTCGCTCCACGGCTCCCGGCCGCCCTGTCTGCGCCCACAGCTGCCAGGCTTGCAAGAGGCGCTGCTGGGCAAACGCTCAAAGCGTCAGGGTCTGGGGGCCCCCTGGGCGCCCCGCGGGTATCTCGGTGACCTCTCTGGGCTCCGGAGAGGAGGGGCCGGGGGGCTGGTCCCAGAGGAGGCAGGAGGCACACCCACCCACGGTGGGCAGCCGGCCCCCTGGCTCTGACGGCCCCTGCGGTCTCGATTCCCCGACCCCACTTCTACTTTCTAAGGAAGGGGTTTCGTTCCGAAGACTCGGGGGGCAGGAACTAGGAAGTGAAATTGGCCGCGACAGGAAGTGGGGCCGGCAGAGGTCTGAGTCACGGACGAACGGACGGGGCTGGGAAGGAGGTGAAGGAGCAGGAGGTGGCCGCAGGGGTGCGGCGAGGGGCGTCTGGCGGCCTTGTGGCTCGTGGGAGGCCCGCGGCCCGGCAGACACCCGCTCTGCCCGCCCGCAGAGGGCGCATCGCATGCACCGTCCAGGGACCTGGGACCGACCGTGCCGGCGGGCCCCCCCCTGACGGGTCCCAGCCACAGGGAGCGGGAACCCCCACCCCCCACCCGGGCTCAGAGGCCCTGGGCTGGGCACCTCTCCAGCACCCGTGGGCCCTGCGTCGCCCCCCATGTGCACCCTGGGAATGTCACAGCTCGTTTCTCAGCCCCCGTCCACAGGGCACCCCGCACGCCGGCCCGGCCTCGCTCTCGGCGATTGGGGCTGCAAGCGGCAGATTCGCTGCGAGACGGCTCTTCCCCCCGCGACACACATGACACCACTCGCACATGAAACACGCCCGCACATGACACACGCTTGCACGTGAAACACGCAGGCCTCGCTCACCGCACAGCCTGGGCCTCGGTTTCTCATCGGCAAAGCAGGATTTGTGTGGGCCTGCGTGTCTGCCTCCGGGCACGTGTGCGTGTGTGTGTGTGTGTGTGTGTGCAAACATAAGACACGTGTACAGGTGCCTGTTCACACATGTGGAGCCCCCGCCTCCAGGGTCCCACGGGAGATGAGGTAGTTCACCCGAAGACAAAGCTTTTCCGTTGATTTTTAGAGAGAGCAGACGGGACAGAGGAGGAGGAGGAGGAGAGGGGAGAGAGAGACTCACATCAACTGGGGCTGTGGATCGAACCTGCAACCCAGGGAACATGCCCGTGACGGGGAATCGAACCCGTGACCCTTCGGTCCGCGGGCTGACGCTCTAACCATTGAGCAACACGGCCCAGGGCAAGGTTAGCGTGCAAAGTGCCCCCTCGCCCGTCTCCACCCAAAAGGGGCTGCAGTCCCTGGGCACCAACGTCGGACGACCCTGAGGCCACCCCGACACCTCAACCCTCCATGGGAGGAGCCCTGGGCGGGGGGGAGGGGGGTCCCCGCCGTGGGGGCGGCTCTGCGGCTGGGGGCTCCCACTCCGCCGCCCCGGGGCTCAGACTCTTCGCCGTGAAAACGAGCGGACCAGCCAGCGCGCCCGACCAGGGCCCCGGAACACGAAGCGCCCCCGGGTCCCCTCGCTCCCCGCGGCGGGGCGCGTCCTGCCGCTGGAGCTACGGGGACAGGGCTGGGGTGGCCTGGGCTCCGTCTGGCCCCATGGGGTTTGTCTGGGGCCGGGCAGCCTGGAGCGGGGCCAGCACCAATTCCTGGGCCTGGAACGGTGGGACCCAGGGGCCCCCTGCCCACCGGAGAAGGGGAGCGGGGACGGGGGCGGGGTCAGGGCTCTGCGCCAGGCCAGGCTGCCCTTTCCCAGGGGGCTGAGGGCCCGCCCTCCTGCCCTGGGTGGCGCGGGGCCCGAGGGCAGGCCGCCGGCTCCCTGGGGCCGCCCGGTCGGTTCCTGGGCAGGCGGCTTCTGCACATGCTCAGTGCCCACTGGGCAGGCAGCCCTGACTCCACACACGCAGGGGGCCCAGTGCCCGCCTGCCCCTGGGAGCCCTGCCCCACCGCTCCCCACGCCCTCGGCGGACAGCCAGCCCATCCCGGCGAGGGAAGGCCAGGGTCCTCCCCAGCCCTCGCCCATCTCCCTCCCCCTCGGGTTCCCATGGCCTCCACGCAGCCCCCCTGCGCAGCCACAGGGACGGGCACGTGCGGCTCCCGCTGTGGGGTGCCCGGCCCGGCCCGCAGCCTCCCTGGTTCAGGCCTCCCACCGGCCCCACTCCCACCATGTCGCCAGCGTGCTTGGTCTCCAACCCCAGCTCCACCCCTGCCCAGCTGTGCGGCCCGAGGCAGCTCACACAGCCTCTCTGGGCCTCCGTCCGAGACCCGCGTCTGGAAAGGGGAGCAGGCACGGCACCGGCTCCGTGAGGTCGGTGGGGACAGAGCGACGGAACACGTCCAACGGTGAGCAGCTCCCCGGCGCCCACGGGTCCGGAGACGGCCCGGGAGCGTTCCTTTGTGCTGGGACCTCACGCCCTAGGTGTCCTCCTTCGGGGCCCCCCAAGCCCTGGAGGCTTCCGAGGGCGCTCGGCCAGCTCACACCCCGATGCTGGGCTCCCGGCCTCCGGAGCTGAGAGCGAATGCATTTCCGTTGTCCGAACCCACCCGAGTCTGTGCCTCGTTACGGCGGCCCCCGTCAACAGACGCCGCGGGCGACGCGCCCATTGCACAGATGAGGAGACTGAGGCGCAGGGAGGCAGACCGGGTCTCTGCCTGAGGTCACAGACCTAAAAGGCACAGAGGCTGAGGTCTGGGGACGGGGACCCTGTGCCACTCATCCCTCAAGGCCCGGCTGGTGGGCGACGGTCTGCGGGCGCTCCGGCCAGGCTCGGCGGGCCCCGGGCCCCGGGGACACGGGCGGCTCACGTCCCTGGGCTCCCGGGGGACGGACCAGGGCTGGCTCGGCTCCGGGCGGCCCTGCCCTGCAGAGGGGGAGGCCCTGACGTGAGTGACGGGAAGGAGGACCGTGGGTCCCGTCCGCCTCGGGCACAGCCGGCTCCGGGGGCCTTTTCGGGGTCTCTGAGGGCTGGCTGGGCGGGAGGCACCCCTGCGCGCCGTGGAGGAGGCGCTGAGGCAGCCAGCACCTGCCTCCCCTCCCCCCGCCCCCGCTGCCTGGAACACACGGCCATTAGCAGCCACCCTGGCGGCAACTGCCCGGGCGCTGTAATTGACGGCGGACGGGCGCGCCGGCGCTCACCGCATTATCACAAATGTCACGGCGCGGGCCTGGCGGGACGCACGCTGCCGGCTCCGTGGGCAGGACCAGATGAGCTCACCGCCGCCGAGGGCCCAACCTTGAGCCGCCAGGGCTCACTCCCGCCTCCGAGTGAGTCATCCCGCCGTCCTCCCAGCCCCGCTCTGCCCTTCCCCAGGGAGAGAGAGGGCGGCCGCCAGCTCAGCCCCCTCAAGGCAACGGGGAGGGAGGAGGCAGCGCTGGGGCTGCCGTGACGACAGACGGCGGCGGGAGTGAGAGATAGGAGCAGGGGCGGGGGGGGGGGCGGTCCCCGAACCTGCCTGTGGGGCCCTGACTGCCCCTTGGGGTGGGTCCCGGGGCAACATCTCCACCGACAGCGAGACCCCAGGGATGCACGTGGTTAGAGTCCCACGAGACTACCCGCAGGCTCCCAGCAGCCTCATCACCGTCCCCGCGGGTGGAAACAGCCACGGGTCCGTCAGCGCATGGCTCAGAGCGTGGCCACCACACGTGGAAGACGACGCGGCCACGAGAAGGAACGAGGCGCCAGCACACTGCCCCACGGGGGGAGCCGGGCGCGAAGGGCACGCGGCGTATCGTATGGTTCCACGCAGCTGAGGGCCCAGCGAGGCGGGTCCGGGGGACGGAGGGGTGCAGAGCCGCGGGGGCGTGCGGGCCGGCGGGCCGGGGGGCGGGGGCGGGAGTGACTGCTAACGGGGCGCTCGCTTCTGCGGGGCGGACGGCCGTGCTGGCGGGACCACGGGAACGCAGCGACACGCACGCCGCGGGCAGTAAACACGTCAACGCTCTCCATCCCGTGTGCACGTGGCCGCCGTCCACGCCATGTCAACAAAGCCTCGGGCGCACTCCGTGGCGAGCGAGACCCGCAGAACCACCACCCAGTGGGCGCAGACGCCGGAGAGAAGGACGGCACGGCCCTCGGGGGGTGACAGCTCTCCTGGGCCCCGCCGGCTAGCGCCCCCCCCCCCCCCCCACCCGGGCCCCCAGTGGCCTCTCGAGCCGCTGCACGCAGGGCTGAGCCTGCGGAAGGAGGCGGGGGCTCCTCTGGGTGACGCTCTCATTCCCATTGCACAGATGAGAAGACTGAGGCCCAGGGAGGTGGCCTCCCCTGAGGGGGGAGCTGCAGGGAGGCGCCCGAGAGAACGGCTCCCAGGGGGCGTGGCCAACCTGAGAAAACCCCTAAGCAGAGCCTGTCCCCGGCCCCCCACTGACGGCACCGCAGCCCCCCCCCCCCCCCTCACGGCCCGCGAGTCCCCGTCCTCCCCGCCACGTGACCTTCAGGCCCCGACGCCCTCACCTTTCTTGGCGGTCTCCATCTCCTCCTCGGTCCAGCGGGAGCTCTCGTTCATCTCC
>NC_072495.1:27597837-27837837 GCF_027574615.1 Eptesicus fuscus
TGCCGGCGGGCACACCTGGGAGCCCAGGCTGGGCCCCGGGCCGGCAGGGGCTTTCCGACCGCGGGCCGAAGCTTGGCGTCGCCCGAGACCGCCCCGCGCCGCGTCTGTGCCAGGAACCCCGAGTGATGGCGGCTTCGGAGCGTCTCCCGCTGTCCCTCCCCGCGGCCGCCCTCCGGAGCCCCGTCCTCGGGGCCTAGGCTGCTGGGGTCTCCGGGCCCCTGGGATCTGCCTTATCCTCGCAGCCACTGTCTGCGCCCCGCGGCCGGCACGGGCGGCTCCAAGGCCCAGCGGCAGCTGCCCAGCCTCCCAGCCTCCTGCCCCGACCCCAGCCTCCCTGCCCCCAGCCTCTCGGCCTCTCGGCCTCCCTGCCCCCCAACTGCCTGGGACTCTGCCTGGCCGAGTCTGAGCCGAGTGACCCTCCTCAGGGAAGCCTGGGGGTCAGCTCCCTCCCCGCCGCCTCCGGCTCCCGCAGAAACCAGCCTGCGGCTCCCTGGCCCGGCCCGCTCCCACGCGGGGTCAGCTCGGGGCCTCCTCGCTCCGTGGGGTCACCTGGAGCGGTGACCTTGCAAAGGCCGACAACCGGACTCCAACGCAGCCCCACACGAACGCACCCCTCCTGGCAGCCTCTGGCCCCCGGGTCTGACGGACCCCCCTCAGGCCTTCTGGGCGGGACTCACGGGGTCCCTGGCCTTCTCCCCCTTTGAGGCGAGCTCCCCCTCCACCCCCCCACCCCCCCGCCGTCACGGCCCACGAGGAGGCGGGGTCTGTCTTCGCGAACACAGCAGCCCTGCAGGCCTGGTCCCGGGGTCCGGCCTCTCCCGCCTCCCGGGGGCCCCCACCCGCGGCGTCCCCGAGAACAGCCTCCCCCCGGGACGCATCTGGGGGGCCTCCCGCAGGCTTGTTCCCACTCAGCACACAACGGGGCGGGGAGCTGGGAACATCTGCTCACTCCGCCCCAGGCCCAGCCGCCCGCCCCCCGCAGAGCGGAAGCGGGGCCTCCCGCAGCTGGCCGCCAGGGGAGCGGGGCCCGGCCCCCACTGGACACCCGTTCCTGCCCGGGAGGCCGCTTTGGGGGGAGACACAGGATCCGCTCACCAGGGGGAAGCACAGCCCGGCCTGGAGACCATCCGGCCCCACCCGGCGGGCCACACGCCCCCCAGACAGACCTCACCCGGGAGCCCTGGAGGCGGAGGGGGGAGCAGCAGGCCCCGGGCACCAGCGCCAGCCGACTGCACGCGGCTGCCCCCCTGCCCCACGCCGGGGACCGTGGCTGCCTGCCCTGGAACACCTCCCGGTCACCCCGTCCCAGCCGCACGCCGGCCGCCTGTGGGTGCCCCGGCAGGGAACAAGGTCACCCATCCCTCAGTGGGGAGCTGGAGGGGAGGCTGGGGGGTGGGGGGGGGGGTGTGCGTGTGTGTGTGTGTGTGTGTGTGTGTATGTGAGTGTATGTGCGTGTGAGCGAGCATTTGAGACAGAGAGAGATGGGGACAGGGAAACAGGAAACAGGAAGAGAGATCACCCCAGAAACCAGCAGGAGACTTGGGGGTGAGGGCCCGAGGTCCCCCCGGGAGGAGGCTGCAGGGGCGCCAGGAAGAGCGAGCGGCAGCCCGGGGAGCTCGCTGGACGGGAGGGAGGAAGCGGCCCCTCCCCGACTTCCCCAGCAGGTCCCGGAGGGGCGGCCGGGCTGGGCGCCCGGGAGGGAGGTTTCCTGACCCTGCACCCCGCTCCGCTCCACGGATAAAGACGGCCACAGGCCACAGAGCCCGGAGCCCCCCTCCCCGGCGGCCCCCTCTCCCCTCCACGTCCAATCCGACAAGCCCAGCGACAGCTCACCCTTGGGGACACGCTCCCTCCGCCGCACGGCGCCCCCATGGCCAGGCCACGCCGGGCGGGCACCCCTGGCTCGCGGACAGGCCCTGCTGCCCGACCGGCCGGCCTCAGCCTCGCCCGGGCTCCCCGACGGTTCGCAGAGCCAGGCCGGCTCCTGACCACGGCGTCGCGGGGCTTGGGCCTCGCCACGGGCTGAGACAGCTCGACCCCCTCCCTCGTCCGTGAATCACGGACTACAAACCGCCGGGCCGCCACCCAGGGCTCGGGGCCGGCCCAGCCTCAGCCGCTGACTCAACTCAGGGAGGATGCTCAGACCTCGGCCCAGACCTCCAGGGCACCGGGCATCAGGGCTGAGTCTCGGGGTGCAGGGGCCGGGAGATAGGGGCGCGGCCCAAGGCCCTCCTACCATGGCCCTCGGCTCCCCAAACCCGCCTCCTCCCGCCGGGGGCTCCCAGGATGGCCCGGGGCTGATTCTCTGCGAACAAATCTGTCCCCTCCCCTCTCTCCCAACCACGTCGCCGCCGAGACCCCGCTCCGCATGGGTGCCAGGGACCCCGTCACCTTCACCGTTAGGGACTGAATTCTTTTTTAACGATTCCTGTTTTTTTAACTTAATGCTTCCTTTTTATCCTCTTACTTATTATAAACATACTCTTCATTGATGTCAGAAAGGAAGGAGAGAGAGAGAGAGAGAGAGAGAGAGAGAGAAGATAGAAACATCCATGATGAGAGAGAATCATGCATCGGCTGCCTCCTGCACGCCCCAGACTGGGGATCGAGCCTGCAACCTGGGCCTGACCGGGAATCGAACCCGGGACCCTTCCGTCCGCAGGCCGACGCTCTATCCACGGAGCCAAACTGGCCCGGCTTGACGGATAATTTTTTTAAACCAACTCCTTTTCCCTTTAACTCAGAGGTCGGCAGACCTCTCCTGGGAGGAACCGGCTGGTCCGTTTTCCGGGCTTTGCAGATTCCCTCAGGACTGCTCAGCATGGGCCGTTGCCACGGCGATATGCAAATGAGTGGGCGTGGCCGCGTGCCAATAAAACTTGATTCACAGAAGCAGGTGGCGGGCCAGAGTGTGCCAGGCGCTGATCTAACTTAACCCCTCCATCTCGCCCTGAGCGGCGGAGGCTGAAAAGTCACAGGATGCAGGACTGGCATTCCTTCTTTCAAACATGCAATAAAACAAACACGCAGCCCTGATGGGTGTGGCTCAGTGGATAGCGCGCCGGCCTGCGGACTGAAGGGTCCCGGGTTCGATTCCGGCCAAGGGCGCAGGCCCGGGTTGCGGGCTCGATCCCCAGTGGGGGGCGTGCAGGAGGCAGACAATCAACGATTCTCTCTCATCACTGATGTTTCTCTCTCTCTCTCTCCCTCTCCCTTCCTCCCTGAAAATCAATAAAATAAATTTTGGAAAATAAAATAAAATGGTAAGTTTGTGGGCCAGCCCGCATCAGCCTGGGAGCCCGGCTCCGGCTCTCAGAATGTCGCCTTTTTTTTTTTGTTTGCTCATCCTCCCCCGAGGATATCTTCCCACTGATTTTTAGGGAGAGGGGAAGGGAGGAGGAGAGACAGAGAGAAACATGGATGTGAGAGGGACACATCGTGGGTTGCCTCTAGCGTGGCTCCGGCCAGGGCCACGGACGCAGCCTGCAACGGAGGTACGTGCCCATGACCGGAATCGAACCCTGGACCCTGCGGTCTGCAGGCCGACGCTCTATCCACTGAGCCGCACCAAACCAGCCAGGGCAGAGAAGGGAGCCTTTGAACCACAGCGACCCCGGGTCACACACCAAGCTGAATTCTAGAATTTTCCAGGCAGAGGACCCCAAGGCCACGTCTCCCAGCTCCGTTCCTTGCTGCTGGGGAAGGCCAGACGCCCCCAGAGAGGGTGTGTCCGTCACCAGAGGGAGAGGGACCCGACGGGAGGGAGCCCGCCGCTGAGCATGCTGGGAACGGTCCCGGAGGCCCGCCGCCCGCCGGCCCCGGCCTCTCACCTGGCTCTTCCCGCGGCGACGGTAGCTCCGCCTCACCAGGCTCTTGTAGTTCTCATTCTTCTTGGTCAGGTAGTAATACAGGACGCACTCCGCCACGGTCTGCAGGCGGAGAGAGAGAAGGCGCTGAGGGGGGGGCGCCGTGTGGGCGGTCCGAGCAGGCGGCCAGGAGCCACACAGGCCCGGGTTCGAATCCCGCCGCGTCCACGCCCTGGCTGCGTGGCCGTGGCCAGGCCACCTGCCCTGTGTCTCGGTTTCCTCGCCTGTAAAACGGGGACGCTAAGAACACACACGTCACCGCGGTCAGGACCAAGTCCGTGGGTACGTGCCCAGGACAGCGTCCGCCCGGGGGCCACAGGCAGGCAGATGCCGGCCCCCCGGGTCTGCCTGGGGTCTCCCTCCTCTCACCCCAGCCTCCTTTCCCCTAAGATTTGGGGCCTAAACAACCTCTTCCAAGCTTCGCACGTCCAGACGGACTCCCGCTCCCGCGCCCCTCTCATCTCCGGGAACATTTGTTTCCGTCTGTTCCCTGCCTCGGTCTCCCCACGGGGGCGTGGACCGGAGTCCCACGCCCTCCCGGCCCAAAGGGGCCCCGTCAGAGGACGTCCTGGGAAAGGGCGGAGGGCCCTGGCCGGGCGGCTCCGTGGGTCAGAGTGTCGCCCCGATACACCGAGGTTGCAGGTTCCACCCCAGGAATCAACCAAAGAATTCATCAGTAAGTGGACACCAAACCCACGTTTCTCTCTCCCTGAAACCAATCAATAAAAATTAACAAAAACAGCCCTGACCGGTGTGGCTCCGTGGATAGAGCGTCGGCCTGCGGACTGAAGGGTCCCGGGTTCGATTCCGGTCAAGGGCATGTACCTTGGTTGCGGGCACATCCCCAGTGGGGGGTGTGCAGGAGGCAGCTGATCGATGTTTCTCTCCCATCAATGTTTCTAACTCTCTGTCCCTCTCCCTTCCTCTCTGTGGGAAATCAATAAAATATATATATTTTAAAAATTAACAAAAACAAAAAAAAAAAGGGGTGGGGGGGCAGTGTGGCTCAGTGGTTGAGCGTGGACGATAAACCAGGAGGTCACTGCTTGATTCAAAGTCAGGGCACAGGCCCGGGTTGTGGGCTCGATCCCCAGTGTGGGGGGCGTGCAGGAGGCAGCTGATCCATGGTTCTCTCTCATCATGGATGTTTCTCTTTCTCTCCTTCCCTCTCCCTTCCTCTCTGAAACCAATAAAAATATATACTAAAAAAAAAAAAAAAAGCAACACACGTGATGCCCAGCTGGTGTGGCTCCGTGGCTGAGCATCCACCCCTGAACCAGGGGGGCCTCGGGGCAGCACCCGGGGGCTTCTCTGCGTCGGGGGACCCCCAGAGGGAGCTGGGGCAGAGAGGGACGCCGCCCCGGCTGCCTGGGCCTGAAGTGGGGGTTCGAGAGTCAGCACCAGGGGAAGGTGAGTCCACGGGGATGGGGACCCGCAGGCCACGTGCCTGGCGTGGCATGAGGCGCCAGCAAACACACCGTGAGTGTCAGAGGGCTGAGGAAAGTCACGCCGTCCTGCCCCGGGAGGAACGCCACTCCGGCCTACAAAGCCTTGATCAGGACGCCGGGGCGCCCAGAACCGGGGCCAGGACGCTGGCGGCCACGCACGCACCAAGCACGCAGGAGGCGCTGGCTCTCCGGGGCTTTCCCAGCCCCGGCTCCGCCCCGCGGCCCGGGAGGTGTGGGCGGGGCCTGTGGCCGGGCTCCCAGGAGGGAAGGAGGAGGGAAGGACTGACAGATGGGGCCGCAGAGCGAGGGGCTCTGGGCAGAAGCCCCACGGGTGGGGAGGGCGCCCTTCGCCCGGCCCAGGGGCTGCCCCCCCCCGGGAAGAGATGCCCGTGGGGTGCGGGGCAGGGCGGCCCGGCCGGCGTGACTCACCTTCCTCTCCAGGAACGAAGCGATCAGGCCGAAGTTCTTGGGGTGCTGCATGAACCTGCGGGGAGAGGGGGGTGGGCCTGAGAGCGGGCCGAGGGGGGCTCCCCGGCGGGGCGGCCGCCGAGCTCCCGGGAGCCTGCCGTCTCCCCTGGCCGGGCCGGGCGGGCGCCGCCCCACTCGGAGCAATTAACCCGGGGGGTGTGGGAAGGGCGGCGGGCGGGCGGGCGGGCCGAGGGCTGCGAGAGGCGTTGCTGGGAGTGAGTCACCGGCTTTCGCGCCTTTGAAAACATATTTGTTGTCCTGCTGGAGGCGGCTTCCAGGAAAAACGAGGACATGGCATGCGGCTCTTCGGTGGGGTTCCCGCCCCCCCTTTCAAAACCTGCTTTTGTCTCTCTCTGCAGCCGGGCCTGGGAAGCCGGCCGCGCCCGGCCCACACCGGCCTCCCCCAGCGGGGCCACGGGTCGGGGAGCACAGGAGCTGAGTGCCCTCGGAGAGGCGGGCGCAAGGCGGGCCGGCCAAGGAGGCGGCGAGGAGGGCCTGCAGCCAGAGGGGTGGCGGGAGCTGGCGCCCCACCAACTGGCTTCCTGGGAAGCCGGGGAATTACTGGGAAAGCGTGCAGCCAGGCCGACACGGCAGGGCCGCGGGAGCAGGCGGCCGCGGGGGCGGAGATGTGGGTCAGGGCCGCCCAGGCCCCGGGGAGGCCGGGTGGAGCCACTGGCCCGGGCCCAGCCACGGCCGGCTGTCCCCACACGGTGCCCGGCCCCGCCGCCGCCCTGGGGGAGAGAGGAGGCTGCCGGAGAGGCAGGGGCCCTGGGTCCCAGGAGGGCGCCTGGGCCGGCGCCGGGCCCTCCAGATGGCTGGGCGGGAGGCCAGCGGGCCCTCCCCGGCTCCCCACCAGACACCGGAAAATCCGGAATGGCCTCTTCTCTCTTCCCGGAGGAAGCCAGGACTCGGCGGCCGGCTTCCCCGCCTGGGATCCCGCCTCGGGCGGCCCGCGACGCAGCGGCGGCCCCGAACGCCCTCCCTCTTCCGGACAGACCGGCTCTGGCCCCGCCCGCTCCCTGCCCGGGGACATTTCCTCCCCTCTCCCCAGCGGAGGCGGCCCCTCGGAGATCGGGAATGGAGCGTGGACATGTCCTCGGTCACCTGCCCACCTCCCCCCAATCCACGCGTGTGTCCTCGGTCGACGCTGACCGGGAACCGACCGGGACTGGGAGCCTCGCGACAGGTGAAGAGCGAGGCGCTGCTGCTCACCCAGTTCACAGATGGGAAAACCGAGGCTCGGGGTCGGGGAGTGGCGGAGCCCTAGGCCACCCACGCGGGATTGTCAAAGGCCCTGAGTGAGCACGACCAATCCCACCGAAACCAGCCGCAGCCAGGACCGCCGTCCGGGAAAGCCGTGGGCCCCCAAACGGCCCCGGCGCGTTAGCCGTGTGACCCAGAGACACCTCTTTCTGGTAAAGACGGCGTAAACCGACAGAAACGCCAGCGCCACCGGGGATGTACACGCCGCGTGCCACGGCAGCGCTTCCTAGACGGCTCTGGCCGCTTCACTGGCTGAGACGTGTCGCACGCTCCTCCAGAGGACGGAGGGCTGGACTCCGGGGAGGGGCGAGCGTCCGTGATGGCGAGGACCTAGCAGGAGCCACCGGGACCTGGGCGTTTCCGTCTGGGACCTTAAACCCTAAACACGCGGCGGGAACTGCTCCCCACGGCGCTCCTTCCTGTGGAGACCGCGGGATCCGGGGGACCCGGGACCCTCCTCCTGCTCCGCCAAGTCCTGGTGTCCGCACTGGCGGACCTGTCCCGGCCCCTGACCCCGACCCCTGACCCTGGGAAGGGCGGAGACTGCCCCAGGCCCTGCCCACAGGCCTTCCGCGCGGGGAGAGGTGGAGGCCGGCAGCTAGGCGGGGGCCGTCTGTCCCAGCCCATGCCTGTTCCCACCCTCCCGCCTCACGAAGGTGCGTGGGGGGCAGGTAAGAGACACGCGAACACGGGGGACAACGTGAAGACAAAAGGAGATGAGTGATCAGGTGGCCAGGCTACAGGCCACAAGGACAGACAGACATGGCTGGGAACCCGTGGAAGCCGGGAGAGCGACGCAGAAGGGAGCCGGAACCGGCCCTGCCCGGCCCGCGTGGCTCAGGGGTTGAGCCTCGACCCATGAACCCGGAGGTCATGGTTCAATTCGTGATCAGGGCACACGCCCCCACCCCCACCCCCCTCGATCCCCAGTGGGGGGCGTGCGGGAGGCAGCCGATCCGCGATTCTCTCTCAGCATTGACGGTTCTCTCTCCCCCCCTCCCCCGCCTCCTCTCTCTGAAGTCAGAAGGAACACCTTGACCTTGGACCTCTGGCCTCCGGCACGGAGAGGATGAATTCCCGCTGCTCTCAGCCACCCGGTCTGTGGTCACTGTCCCGGCTGGAGGCCCGCGGGGCGCAGCCGGCCCCCCCCCCCCCCACCGCTCGGCGCCAGGCTCACTTCTCGCGGAAGGTCTCCTTCTCCTGCTCGCTCCACATGTTGGTGACCTGCCGGTCCTTGTACACCTTCATGGGGTCGTCCATGAGCCCGTTCATGTTGATGAACTTGATGCGCTGCTGGTCGGCGTCGTACAGCATGGGCGGGATCACGGCCAGCTGCCGCATCTGCTTCTCCAGGTTCTGCGGGAGACGGGGGGAGGCCCGTCAGCGCGTGCGTGACGCCGGGGAAGGGGGCCCGGGGGCCGTGCGGGGGGGCTGGGGGGCGGGCGGGGGATGCTCCAGGTGAGAGTGGGAAAATGTGAAACAGAGAGAGAGAGAGAGAGAGAGAGAGAGAACGGTGAGTGAAAAAAGAAAAAGTATCAGCCCGTGCTGGGGGAAGGGGGATTTAAAGGCGGCCCCAGCCCTGGCCGGTGCGGCTCAGTGGATAGAACGTCGGCCTGCGGACGGAAGGGTCCCGGGTTCAATTCCCAGTCAGGGGCACAGGCCCGGGTTGCGGGCTCCATCCCCAATAGGAGGCGTGCGGGAGGCAGCTGATCCGTGATTCTCTCTCATCGTGGATGTTTCTATCTCCCTCTCCCTCTCCCTCCCTCTCTGACATCAATAAAAATACATTTTTTTAAAAAAAAAAAAGAAAAAACAAAAAGGCAGCCCAGACAGGCCCGCGGGGGGCCCAGCTGTAAATTCGCTGCCGAGAGCAGCAGCTGCCCGTCCGCCCGTGGAAGCTTCACGGGAACTGCAGGCGCCAGAAGCCACCGTGGGATGTCCGGGGCGGCTGGGCCACGGGGGCTCAGGCTCAGAGGGCACGGGAGGGAGAGGGCGGGGGAGGGGGAGCGGGAGGGGGGAGGGGGAGGGGGCGGGGCTGTGGGCAGAGTCAGAACCACTTGCTGCCCAGCCCTGGCGTCCAGCTCCCCCACCCCCCGCCCCGCCCCGCGCGTCCACCTGGGATCAGGCCTGCGCAGCCCATGCCTGCCGGGAGTCACCCATCATGCCTTGGGGCGGCCACTCAGCTGGGCTCATCTCCCGGCCGCTCATCACCCACCTCCAGAGGCAGGCGGAGACCCGGCCAAGCCACAGCCGCCCCCACCCAACCCTCCGCTCGGTGTTGGTATGTGTGTGTGCCCTGACCCAGCTGGGAGAAGGGACCGAGGGAGCCCTGAGCCTCCCGGACGCCCGAAGAGAACCCCGGGGGCCACGGCCATGGCCACGGGCACCAGCAGGACCCCCTCCTCTGCCGCCCGGGGCTGCCTCCCTCTCCCCCCGACGGGGCCTGCGCTGCTGGCTGAAGCTCCCCCAAGGACGAGGAGGTCCCCTCCTGCCCGCCCGCCAGGGAGCCTCTCGGACCCCTGGACGCGGGCCCTGCACCCCGAGGATGCCCGCGGCCAGGCCCTGGGGACGCGGATCAGCCCCGACGTCCCAGGCCCCGGGTCAGGCGGGGGCCCAGGGGGAAGGGCCTCCGTCCTCTGGCTTCCTGGGCAAACCCAGCCCGTCCCTGTCGCCGTGGGACCTGCCTGTGGCCACGGCGTGGGGGCGGGGACTGGGGCAGACACGCCGGTGCGGCTGTGGGCACAGGCACCCCGAGTTCTGCTTTCTGTGGGCTGAGTGGGGTTTGAAACGTGCCAAGTTCTACAACGAAGGCGCTTTCCGACGGGCAGAGAGGAAACCGCCGGAGTCGGAACCAGGGGGGGGGGGGGCTGGTGAGAGCGGCTCCAGGCTCGGCCCGGGATGGCCACCCCGGAACCTCTGGGGTGGGGGCGGGGGTGGGGGTGGGGCCCAGGACGCTGCCCTCCAATCCAGGCGCCATGTCCCCAGCACTCGGCTGACCCCTGGCCCTCGGGCCACACGAGAGAACAGGCCGCTGCTCCGTCCAGCGTGGGGCCACGGACACGCCCGGCGTGACTGAGAAATGGGCTCTAACCGTATTTCATTTCAGCCGACTCTAATTTTATTATTATTTAAAAAATATATTTCTATTGATTTTGAGAGGAAGGGAGAGGGAGCGAGAGACAGAAACATCCATGATGAGAGAGAACCATGAATCACCTGCCTCCTGCACGCCCCCCACGGGGGATCGAGCCCCCAACCCGGGCCTGTGCCCTGACCGGGAATCGAACCGTGACCTCCACGGAGCCACGCCGGCCGGGCAGCCGATTTCAAGTAAACAGCCGCTGGCTCCCGCGCTGCCCGCAGCGACCACACGTCCCACGGGACGCGGGTCCCGGGAGGAAGGTGACGCCCACCTCCTCGAGGCTCCCTGGTGCCCCCCGTGGTGTTGGGAGCATGGAGGAGGGGCTGGCACGTGACAGGTTTGTCCTACGGACCCGGGAGGGGACAGGCCAGCACCAGCCCCTCCCCAGGCGCACAGGGCCCTCTCTGGGCCCCAGCCAGGGTCACGCGGGCTGGACTCGGGGTCCCGGGGTGCCCCAGCCCGAGCAGGCAGGGCTGCGAGGCCCGACAGGAGGTGCCCACCGGGTGCACAGAGGGAGGCGAGTCGGAGTCGGGGCCGCGGACTCACCTCCTGCTCCGAGAGGCCGTCGATGATCTCGGACACCTCGTGCTCGCTCCGGGCGGCCGACATGGAGAGCCCGCTGCCCCGCTGGCCCACCCTGCTGGAAGCCAGAGGGACACACTCAGGACTGCCGCACGCGAGGCGGTGCCGCGGCACAGACCGAGCCCACAACTTCCCCCGAGGCGGCCTGTGGGCAGCGGGGCGGAGCCGGGGCGCCCCCACCCACAGGGACAGTCCCCCGCCCAGGGATCCAGGGCAGAGCAGGGGGCCCCCAGCCTGACCCGGGGACGCCTGAACCCCAACACTAGAAGGTGCTCGGCCCCTTCTCTCTCTGAGATGCGCTCCAAGAGGCCAGCCGCGCAGATCCACATGCACGTCCCAGCTCAGCGCCCCCCAGACTAGACCTGTGCCTGTTTCCTCCCCTGTAGCTCGGGGCCCGCCTGGTACCAGCTCCCACCCTGGGAGGAGGCATCGGTAGACACTGCGAGTGTCCAGCGGACAGTGAGGTCTGTCATCACTGCTCCTGGCCCATCACCTCACCTACGTCACTAAAGGGAAAAGGGCAACAGGGGCCAGAGCACCTACTGTGCGCTGGGCACTGAGCACCTACTGTGCGCTGGGCACTGAGCACCTACTGTGCGCTGGGCACTGAGCACCTACTGTGCGCTCTCACTCAATCCTCACACAAGGCCACAGCGGACCAGCTGCGTGCTCCTGGCTGCTACACCAGGCGGTCCTCTCCCCTCTGACCCACCAGGGATCTCAAACCCAGCCGCCCTCGGGGGCCACGCACACCACACAGTGGACGAAGCTGGTGGGCCGCAGCCCCGGGCGCACGGGCAGAAGCTAAAGCGCTTGCTCGCAGGAATGTATCTGAGTCTTAAGTAAGGGTCAGGGCCCAGCAGGGTCCGAGCGACACATCCAAGGGTGGGGCGTGGCCCCTGGGGCGGCCCGTGTGAGACCCCGTTGTGCTCCCGCTTCGCACTGCGCCGCCCGGTTCACGCAGGCCGGGCTCCCGCCGCCCCGGCTCGCGCGCTGGGGCGGGCAGGCGGCGCGGGCGGCCACTCACCTCTGCATGCGCTCCTGCAGCTCGCGCTGCTTGCGGATCTCGGGGAACTGCTTCTCGTAGTACTCGCGCACCTTGCTCTCCTTGGCCCGCCGCCGCGGGTTGTTCTCGATGCGCTCCACCTTCTTCTCCCAGGCCTCCATGAGCTGGTCATAGCGCTGGCAGAACTTCTGCTCCTGGGCACCGCGGGCGGGGGGCACTGCTGAGGGCGGCCCTGCACCCCGACCGCAGCCTCCCGCTGCCGCCCACTCTGCACGACACACCGATGCACAGGCACACACACACACATGCACTCAGTCACGCACACACATGCACAGCCTCACTGATGCATGCACACACAGCTGCACACACACACATGCACGACCTCACAGGCACACATACACACACACATGCACCATCACGCAGATGCACACACACGCGCAAGGACACACAGTCACACGGACATACGCACGCAGGCCCGGTCACGTGAGACCTGGGCAGATCCGGGCCCTGAAGGAAAGCCCCTTCCCCAGGGCGTGGTTCCTGTCACCCCCCTCCCGGGGCCCGGCCGCCCTGCCTGGCCCCCCCTAGAAAGGCCTCGTCCCGCAGGGCAGCCACCAGCCGCGTGTGGCTGCTCCGTTCACGTCGCGTACATTCCAGTGACACTCCAATCTCAGTCCCCGGCCCCCGCCACACGCCCAGCGCCCGGCAGCCTCCCGTGGCGGGGCCGTCCGCAGCAGACGGCGCACAGAGCCGCGTCCATCGTCACGGGGGGAAGTTGCACCAGACACTGCGGCTCCCAGTGTCCCCCACGGCCCCCCGGGAAGCATGACCCCCGCCCGGAACAGTTTGCCGTCCCAGGCCCGGGGTGGGCCCACCATCCAAGACGAGGGAGTCCCCGCCCGTGTCCAACCACAGGGCCACCTGCCCCATGTCCTCGGAGGAAAGACCCCCACCCGCCCTGGACGTGGCTGCGCGGCTTCCCGTCTCCAAGGTGACCTGCCGGCAGCAGGCGGGGAGCGTCTGCCGCACGCGAGACCCCGCCCCCCCCCCTCACAGCTGCGGGGAACAGATGGCGCAGCCCGGAGTCTCGCTTCAACGCCTCTCCACACGTCAGCACCATCAAAAACCCCCCAGCTCAGCCCTAGCCGGTTTGGCTCAGTGGACAGAGCACCTGCCTGCGGACTGAAGGGTCCCGGATTCGATTCCGGTCAAGGTCATGTCGACCACGCCCCCACTCATGCCCTGCCCTTCAGGCCTGCCCTGCCCTTCAGGCCTGCCCTCTACACTCCGTCCTGTGTGATCCCGGGCGCGCCTGCCCCAGGGCCTTTGCACGTGCTGTGCCCTCTGCCTGACACTCCGACCTCCACATCGTCACCGTCATTCCCACCTCAGCACCGAGGTCCCCACCTCCCCTCACCCTTCTGCACAGCGCGTCTGTGCCCCCGCGTCTGTGCCCCCCACGCCCAGCACCGCGCCGGGCCGCAGCAGGCGCCTGGTGACTATTCCACTCCGTGACTGAGACAGGATGCCCGGTTTCGTGGTGGCCGTCCACCCTGCCCAGGCCCCTCTGCCCACCATCTTGAGAAGGGAAAGGGCGGGAAGCCCACGGCTCTGGATGCCACGGGGCTCTGGGGTCCCAAACGCGGCCCACCCAGCGCCCCAGTCGCCCAGTATCCGGGCCAGAGGGGTCTCCTCTCTGAGGGCCCAGCCGAGGTCCGGGACAGAGCGGGTGAGTCCAGAAACCGGCTCGGAGGGCCCCGCGCCCTCCAGGAGTCCCATCGGGGCTCCGGGGAGACGGTCCGAGAGAGGGGAGCTCTCTCCTGGGCTCTGGAAGCCTCGCGCCTCCCGCAGGAATGCAGGTCCCTCAGGGAGACCAGCGGGCCCGTGAATGAGCACAAGAGCTGGGCAAAAACCGCTGCAGAGACACGAAGGCGAAACCTGATCGAGCCCCTCCTGAGCTCCGCCCTGGGGACTTTCCCGGCGACACCAGTCCCTGCCCGCTGCCCCGTCCGAGCCAGCGCTTCCTCCCTGCGGAGCTGAAAGGACGCTCACGGGTAACCCCCTCCGTCCACGGGCCCTAACTTCCCTGCAAACCACAGCTACAGGGTCCCCCCCACGTGCCCCCCAGGCAGGACGCGGAGCTGCCTCCCGGGCCGCCTCGTGTCTAAGGGCGCTCCCTGCCTTCCCCGTCCTCCAGCTCCGACCGCAAACCCCTCTCCCCGCCCGAAAGGCCCACGATGGCTCCTCTGATGGCAAGGAACCGGATTTCCCATGGGGCGGGGGGGGGGGGGGGAGGGGAAGGAGAACAGAATTCCGGCCCCGACCCAGACCCGGGGCAGCCACGCCCCCAGCCTGCACACGTGGTACCGCGACGGCCACAGAGGGCAGGGTCCCAACAGGCGTGGCCCTGACGGGGCCTGGACTGTCCCCCACGGGGCCGGGATGGGGGTGGAGGCCGGGATGGGGGTGGGGGCCGGGCCGGGCCGGGATGGGGGGGCCCGCGGTGACTTACCCATTGCTTCCGGGCGTGGTTCCTCCTCTTGAAGTACAAGATCAGCTTTTTCCGCATCGCCTGGTTTCTGCGCGGGAGGACAGCGAGGGGCGGTCAGGAGCGGGCTCGGCATCCCGGCTCCCGGCTCCCGGCAGGGCCCTGCGCCGGCCCCACGGCAGCCCGCGCCGGAACTTGGTGAGACTGGACACCACTGCCCCTCGGCGAGCCCCCACCTGCCAAGTCCTCCTCCCCTCCCCCAATCCTGAAGGGCCCCCCCAATCCTGAAGGGCCCCCCCAATTAGGATGAGTCTGGTCGGCAGGAAAGGGGGACATAAAGGGGGGGGCAAAGCCTTTGTGGCTTCCTGACCCCCCACCCGGAGCTGCCGCCGCCCCCACACGCACGCAGCTCCCCTCTGCCCGCGGCCACGCCGGCCGTGGACAAGTGGCCACAGAGACACACCCACAGCCCAGACCAGGAACCGGCCCGGAGACCCCACGCCTGGGGACCCCCCGCCTGCGGACCCCCCGCCTACGGATCCCCCGCCTGCAGACCCGGCGCCCGGAGACCCCGCGCCTGCACTTGGGCGGGTGGAGCGGGCGCACTCTCACCTCTCTGGACTCGTCCCCAAATCTGCAAGCCCGGCCGCCCTCCCCCTTCCCCGGAAACATGAGACAAACGCCAACTGAGGGGCATTCCACACCCCCCGCCGGTCCTCCTTCCAAGGGCCCAACTCCGGAGAACACGGGAGAACCACGGGAGGCGGAGGGACGGCCGGGCTGCGGGCTGCCCGAGGGCCCAGGCAGCGCGGGAGGTGGGAGCCTGGGTCCGACCTTGGGCCAGAAAACGGCCGTTGGCGGGAAAGCGGGGGGCAGGCCGAGAGCCTGGCTTGGCTAACAGCGCGGGCCCACACGCGTGGCTGTCCGCACAGGCGTGACGGAGACCCGAGACAGTCTCAGCGCCGTGTTTGCGAGGCTGCTGCGAGGTTCGCTCTTTTAAAGATGTTTTTTTAAAAGGAGGGACAGGCCTGGCTGGTGCTGCTCAGGGGCTGAGCGTCGACCTAGGAACCTGGAGGTCACGGTTCGACTCCCGGTCAGAGCACGCGCCCGGGGTGCGGGCTCCATCCCCAGGGTGGGGCGTGCAGGAGGCAGCCGGTCCGTGATCCCTCTCACCACGGATGTTTCCATCTCTCCCTCTCCCTTCCTCTCCGAAACCAATAAAAATATTCTTTTAAAAAAGCTAAACCTAAAGCTTCCCTGGGGACCGAGGCCTGTGGCCGTTCACTCGCCGGCGTCCCCGCACGCCCTGCTGCCTCCCGCGGTCCGTCCCTCTTCCCGCCCCCAGGCCCGCGTGCGGTCAGCACCCCTGGGCGGCCGGCCTGGGGTTCAGCAAACACTTTGAATGTTTGTTCTGAACCAAGAAGCGTTTTGATGGTGGAGACGCAGACAGCTGACGGCACACGCGTGTCCTCTACTGAGACCCCTTCCAGCAGCACCAAGGACCGGCCTCTCCCAGGGCCCTGGCAAGGCGGGCACGCGTGAGCGAGTCCCCTGGCGCGGGCACGTGTGGGCGCCGAGGAGAGCCGGCCTTCCGCGAGAAGGCACAACCGGGGAGGGGCACAGGCCTCAACCTCCGACCCGGACTTCGGAGGAGAAGCGTGAACCGGGACGGAGACACACTCGAGGAAACGGAGACGCCGGAGGAGACTCTGGGCCAGGCCCCGGGCGGTTCTGGGACAGGAAAGCGTGGGGCAATCCAGGAGGCTGCCCGGAGGAGGAGAGGTGTGCGCTGGGGTTTGGGGGAAGCAGAGGTTCCAGGGTAGGAAGGAGTGACGGAGACGGTGGAGGGGTGAGGAGGGGCGTTTCTGGGGAGCCAGACCCGGAGCTGGGGGCGGGGGGCGGGGGGAGAGTCAGACGGAGACGCCAGGGCAGGACCCCGAGGGCCGTGGGAAGAGGCTGTCAGATCGGGGTGACGGATGGTCTAAAGCCCTTTTCCCACGTGAAACAGACGCTCCAAGGAGACCGGCTTACTGACAGGCAGAGGGAGGGGACTCGCCAGGGGCACTGGGCCAGAGCGGGCAGAGCCAGGGCTGGAGCCCCGGAGAGGAAACGAGGGGGGCGGGGGGAGCGGGGTACACAGATGGGGCTGGCCTGGGGGCTGGGCTGTGCAACCCTGGGGAAGTTACTGAACCTCTCTGAACCTCCAGACAAGACCACAGAGACCTGTGACGTGCAGAGGGGGGTCCTCTCTCAACAGAGCACCCACCTCCTCCGTTCGGGGTGTCCCCAGCCCCGCCCCCTGCCCCCCCCCCCCAGCCGCCGCTGCCACCCGACGGCCGGAGGGGTCTGGCAGGTCCCCACCATGGGGCCCAGGCAGCCACCCCCGTGCATCCGTCCGAGGCGGCAGGTGGCGGAGGGAGAGCGGCGGAGGCGGGTCCAGGTGACCTGCACGCGCAGAAATCGCCGGCGCAGCAGGAAGTCAGGCGTGAAATTAACTTCAGCTCCCGGCCCAGCACGCAGACGGCGAGAAATTAAAGTGACAGCCAAGGTCCTCGGGGAGGGATCACCTCCCACCTGGTGGCACTTACAGCGGCAGGAGGGCGGGGCCTGGGAGGCGGCGAGGAGGGGGGTCGAGGGCGCGAGGAGGAGCCGGTGATGCCCTGCGTCCCCCCCGCCGGGCCCCCTCTGTCCCATCAAGCTGTCACCACCTGGCAGGCGCGGCGACTCCTGTCCGCACCGCCGAGCACCAGGCCGCGCCCGCGGCGGTCTCCCAGGCCCAGAGCCGGGCCCAGAGCCGCGCCCGCAGGAGCTCCAGACACTTTTGTGGGAAGAAGGACGGATGGGCCGTGGCCCTGGGCGCCTGCAAAGTCAGAAGGACAGCCCTGGCCGGCCGCCCAGTGGTCAGAGCATCCGCCTGAGGCCTGAACGGTTGCGGGTTCGATTCCGGTCGAGGGCATGGACCTCGGTTGCAGCCTTGATCCCCGGCCCTGGTCCGGGCGTGTGCGGGAGGGAGGCAGCCAATCGATGTCTCTCTCACATCGATGTCTCTCTCTCTCTCTCTTTGTCTCCTTCCCCCCTCACATTATCTCTGAAAATCAGTGGAAAAATACCCTCACTCAGGGAAGGATTTTTAAGAAGAAAAAGGAGGACAGAAATCCCAGAACGCTTCCCACACGCCTCCGGGACGGCGACTCCCTGCACCCTCAGCAGCCCTGGGAGACGGGCGCTGTGTCATCCCCATTTCACAGATGGGCAAACCGAGGCACCGGGAGGAAGGGAGTGGCCCCAAGGCCTGGATGTTCGTGGACCGAAACCTGTCTCTGCACCCTCAGCCGCCATCTCAGGACGCAGCCTCGCCGTCTATCCCCACCGCTGCCCAGACCTCCAACCTTGGCGCCCACGGGACCCCCTGTCCCTGACCCCACCCCCAACCCCCACCCCACAGCTCCCACAGGGCCCGGCTCCCCCGGCACCCTCGCCACGGCTGCTCGCCCGGATGGCTGCGGTGACCCCCGCCGAGGTCTCCCAACCCCGGTGCTTTCTGCCCTGCAGCCACAGCACCAGCCTTTAGACACAAAAACCCAGGCGTGTCACGTCCCAGAAGAAAGCCCATCCCTGGCCTCCCTCCGCACAGACCATGAGGCTCAAGCTCCTACCCGTCCCGGGCACCTCCCTCCCCCACCACCACCACCACCCCCTTGGCCCTCGCACCAGCTCACCGGCCCCAGGGCCTTTGCACGGCCGGCTGCCACTCAGCGTCCGAGAGTTCCCTTAGCCCTCAGGTCCTGCCCTGCCCTGGTCCCCTGGCTGACGTCACCCCTCCCTTGTCCCGCCATCACGCCGTTTGCCGTCAATGACGGCACGGATCTCACGGTGAACACGCTGACTCTTAAAACACGGGAGAGGCCGTCCTTTTCGCGGAAAACTGTCGCTAAAAAACTAAAGTCCTAAGGACAGCTAAGCTGAAACGCTGGGCGGACGGGCAGGCCCGTCGAACATCAAGCTGACGGCTTGCCTATTACGTGGGAAATCTCAAACGCCTCCTCTCTGTGTTTTACACGTGAACGCGGCCGTCCGTGACGTAGGACGGCTTTCACACGGCGGTCGAGCGCCTGGCCAGTGTCCTCCGCGCACCGGAGCGACCCCGGAGGCCGAGGACGGGAGGCGAGAACGGGGCGCCGGCCTCAGGAAGCCCCCGTTTTATTCGACTTAAACAGAGAAGGCTTCCGCTGAACGCATACCCCTCGGGCACGGACAACCGTGTGGAGAAGCCGACGGAAGGGGAGGCGGGGGCAGGTGGAGGTGGACACAGGGGGGAGGGGGACAACTGCAAGAATGTCCACATGGCCCTGACCGGTGTGGCTCAGCGGATGGAGCGTCGGCCTGCGGACTGAGGGGTCCCGGGTTCGATTCCGGTCCGGGGCATGTACCTTGGTTGCGGGCACATCCCCAGTAGGGAGGTGTGCAGGAGGCAGCTGATCGATGTCTCTCTCTCATCGACGTTTCTAACTCTCTATCCCTCTCCCTTCCTCTCTGTAAAAAATCAATAAAATATATATTTTTTAAAAAAAGAATGTCCACGTTAACCTTTTTAATTAAAAATATATATATTTTAAGCCCGGCTGGTGAGGCTCAGTGGTTAAGCATCGACCTAGGAACCAGGAGGTCACAGTTCGACTCCCGGTCAGGGCACAGGCCCGGGTTACGGGCTCCATCCCCAGTGGGGGGCGAGCAGGAGGCAGCCGATCCATGACTCTCTCTCGTCATGGATGTTTCCCTCTCTCTCCCTCTCCCTTCCTCTCTGAGATGAATAAAAACGTTTTTAAATGCTAATAAATAAACATTTCTGAAGACAGCGCAGCGGCCTCAGCGTCCTGTTCGCTAACCTTCCTCGTGCGCACCCTTATGGTTGGTGCGGGGGTTTCTGGGCTCCCGGAACCTGAACACGTCCGCGTTACGCAGCCAAGGGCTGCCGGCTGTTAGCGATAAAACGCAGGCGACCTCTCGGCCCAGGGCTCTCGGTGCCAGGGGTCCGTCCACGGACCCGCCACTCCACCCAGGAGGTCAGCGCGCGCGGCGCTCACGCGGCCCCGGACCTCGGCGCCTTTTCCTCGCGGCTGTTCCCTCGCTCCTTTAACTCCGTGTCCGTCTCCACGGGCAGATGCAACAGCTGGGGGAGGGCACAGGGTCCTCGTTGTGTTCAGAGTCCCATCCCCAGGCCCCAGGCCAGGCCGTGGCACAGGGTAGGTGTTCGGTAAATGGGTGCTGAGTGAAGGACTGAATGAATGAATGAATGAATGAATGAGTGAACGAGTGGAAGGTCCCAGCAGCCCCCCTCCGATGGGCACGCCCACCGGATCCCCGGCTGTGACAGGGCCCTGAGAGCACACAGCACCCCATCACCTTCCATCTGGGGTCCCCCGTCCCCAGCCGTGGCCACAGGGCCATGCCGGTCCCAGGGTAACAACACGCGGTAACGCTCCCATTCACGCATCCCGAGAACGAGCCGGGCCCGCCACAGCCACGCCGCCAGCCGCCGCCGCCTGGCTCCCAGCGCGGACACACGGAGCCACCAGCGCCCAGGACAGGCCTGGCGCCCCCCGCCGCCGCGCCCCCCCAGCCAGCTGAGCCCCCCGAGCGCCTGTGGCACCCGGCTGAGGCTGCTTGGCCCCTCGCACCCCCCGGCGACCGGCCCCCTGTGGGGACCCATCCCTGGGCACCTGCCACGCCTGGGGGGGCCGAGATGGGTGTCCCCACTGCCCGCACTGGCCGCGCCCCAGATGCACCCGCCGTGCCGACCCGACCCAACCCGACCGCAGGACACTCCCGCATACGCTCGGACCAGGACCCAGGACCGGAGCCCAGACCACGGGCCCTGCTCGCCCCGGGGCCGCCCCATCCTGCTGAGCCCGCTCTCCTGCGCCCGGCAGGGCCCCCCTGCTCACTCGGGGCGGGGACTCCCCACCTCCACCTCGTCTCTCCAGGGCTCTGCCCGCAGCGCACAGCGTCCTCGCCGGCCTCCCCGACCGGAGACCTAGGTCCCGACGCTTCGTGGGGCCACTCCCTCCCCTCTCCCCACCCCAGGCCGGCTCGGACCCCGTCCAGGTCCTGCCTGGCCCAGAATTCTGGCCCAAACCGCCCCCTTCTGCCCCTTCTCCTGCGCCCGGCCCTGGCTGGCAGCCCCGATGGGACCCAGAGCCCACAGCCCACCCCACGCCCGCGCGCCCGGCCGCCCGCCGGCACGGCCCGGTACTCACATCTTGATGTTCTCATGGTACTGCCGGGTGTCGGACGGCTGGTTGTACAGCGGCTGCGGAAAGGGAGAGAAGGCAGGTCAGGGCCACCACCGTGCCCACGGCGCTCCCGGCCCGGCCCGGCCCGGCCCAGCGCCCGAGGCCCCGACACCTGGGAGCCGGCGGTCGGCTGGTGAGAGAACCGGCCGCCGGGAACTGGGAACACGGGGACCCAGCCCGCGGCGCCGGCAGGAACAGACTGTGACCCTCGGGGCACGGGTGGCACCGTGACTTCCTGCCAGGCACTGCGGCGGCTCTGTGGGCCCCGGGCTGTGCCGGCCAGAGCGCCGGGACCGGCAATGACCTCCAACCGGGAAAATGGCCCCACTTCTCAGCGTCCACACCACGGAGAGCGCCACGCCAGCCCCCCGGGGACGGGAGACAAGCCGCCACGCCAGGCACAGGCGAGGGCGCGGGGACAGGGAGGCTGGTGCGCGGCTCACGCACGTGTACACGGGCACCGGGCTTCGGAGAGCCGTGAAGAAACCCGTGTTAAAGACTGAACGTGGGCCCGGCCGGCGTGGCTCAGGGGTTGAGCGTCGACCTAGGAACCAGGAGGTCAGGGTTCGATTCCCGGTCAGGGCACAGGCCCGGGTTGCGGGCTCCATCCCCAGTGGGGGGCGTGCAGGAGGCAGCCGGTCCATGATTCTCTCTCATCATGGATGTTTCTCTCTCTCCCTCCCCTCTCCCTTCCTCTCTGAAGTCAATAAAAATGTATTAAAAAAAAAAGTCTGCCCTGTGGCCTCGCCCCTCCTGCAGAAGCAGCAGAGACGCTGGGGCCCTGTGCCCCCCCCCCCACCCGCACCGCCCCGGGAGGTGGTGTGCGAATGCTGGGATAGCACTAGGCCTCACAACGCCAGGTAGCAGGCGAAACGCCCGCCGCCAGAGGCTGGGCAAGGAGATGCGGGCGTGTTCGCGCCGGAGTACTACACAGCCCTGAAGAAGGGGCGGCCGGGCGTGCACAGGGAAGGAGCAATCGCCACAGGGTGTGCGATGGGTCCGGGGCTCGGCCAGGTGCTGGGCGGCGCCTCCGGACGGCAGCACCACCGCCAGGGACGCGGGCACAGCCTGATCCTGGCGCGCCCGGGCTGTGTCTCCGGGCGAGTCGCTGAGGCCACCTGGGCCCCTGGTTTTCACCCGCAAACGGGGGGGACCTCGCAGGGGTGTGGTGAAGAGGACACGAGGCAGGACCCGGGCGTTCTCGGCCCAGCGCCGGGCAGACATGCCCAGCGTCCGGGTCCTGGTCACCACCGGGGGCAGCGACCGGGCTCACGGCACCCGTCCTCCCTGCCGCCCTGGGTCCGACCAGGCCCCTGCGCTGGCCCACGGGACAGAGCCGACTTCATGAAAGCGGAGGCCTGGAAGGGCGCCTGCCTTTCTGCCTCTTCTCTCGGTCAGCGTCGGCCGCGCCTGGGCCACAGCGGGGCCGGGCCGGGCCAGGCTGAGCGAGAGCCACCCGCCCACTGCCCAGCTGACCGCACACGTGAGCGAGCCGGGCCCGTGTCCACAGAAACGCTCAGCTGACCTCGATCCTCAGGGCAAACAGCTGACGGCCGTTGTCTGGAGCCACTCAGTGCTGGGCTGTTCGGTTACACAGCGGCAGCTCGCTAGCTCGCTTCTCCTCCCATTTTACAGGTGGGAACGCTGAGTCCCGGGGAGGTTAAAGCATTTGCCCGCAGCTGAGATGAACTAACACTAGAATTCCCCCATCCCCCCATCTCTCTCGTGCGCACGTGCTCTCTGCCTGCACCCCCGTGTTCATCTGGGTGTCTCTGTGTCCCCTCCCCCCCCCCCCCCCCCGTCTCTCTCACGGGCCCCACAGGCAGCAGGCACCTCGAGGGCAGCCATGGGTGACTGCGGGAGAAGAACCAGGTACAGAGAGTGAGGATCCAGCAGGACGGAGACCCGGACGCCTCGGGCAGGGCCCGGGGTGAGGGAAGAGGGCACACCAGGCTCCGCCCTGGAATGTGTCCCTGGAGACGGAGCGGACACGCCTCCTGACACCCACAGACCCCGATGACACGGCTGATGGGGCCTCCCTGCAGGAGGCTACACCCAGCAGGGCCTCATCCGCCAAGAGACGAGTCCCATACAGTGGCCACCAGGCGACCTTGGCCCCACCAGGCGACCTTGGCCCCCACCAGGCGACCTTGGCCCCCACCAGGCGACCTTGACCCCACCAGGCAACCTTGGGCCCCCACAGCCACAGCAACCCATGGGGCTCGGCTTCCCCTGCCTCTCCCTCCCTCACGGGCTTCCCCGCTGCTGGGGCCACAATGCCTGGAGGGGACTCCCTCCCACTGACCCCAGAGCCAGGCTGGGCCCCGGGCCTGGGTCTCCCCTCTCCACGCCTCCATTTCCTCGTCTAAAAGTGGGGGCACAGCCCAGTAGGCGGAGGGCAGGGGAGAGGGCGAGGGAAGGCGTGTGCGATGGTGCCGCCCTGGGCAGCAGCGGGAGGCTCGCCGTTATGACTCAGGAAGAAGAGCCGGGCTTGGGGACGAGGCGGGGGTCCCCCTCCGGCCGACCCCAGCCGGCGGAGGGGCGGCCAGAGCCTGCAGCCCAGGTGGACGAGCTGCTGAGAAATGAGGTGTCCGCCCGGCCCTCGCCCGGTGGTGACACCAGGGGCTTAAAATAGCTCCTCCAACAGGAAGGAAGCCGTGACTCAAAGCAGCGGCCGGCGCCGCCTGCCCTGCAGCCTCCCGCCGCCCCTGCTCCAGCCGGGCCTCCGTCCCGGGCGCAGGGGGCGCAGGGGGCGCTGGGGGCGCCGGGCGGGGTCCCTGCCACGTGCTCCTTCCTCCTGGGCCCAGGCACCCCTCGCCGGGCGTCGCATCACCGTCCCGGAGGCGGAGCACCCCGGCTGCAGCCGGGAGACACTGCCGGGGACCGGTTCCCACCGGTGTGGCCCGTGACCCCTGACCCTCCTGGCTCCGCCTCCCCCGGAGGACACCTCTGGGCCTCGCGGTGACCAGCAGAGGCGGGGCCCGTCACGGCTCCTTGGCCACTCCCCCACGGGCTCAGCACGCCTCCCGCTGTGTGACCCCGGGCACGGCGCTGCCCTCTCTGTGCCTCGTACAGAAAGGGGACGGGGCCGCTTCCATCCACGTGCCCCGTCCACCGGCGTCTCCTCCGCGGCTCACGGAGGCCACCAAGCCGCAGCCCGCCACGTCAGAGGGATGAGGTCGGAGACTCCAGGGACAGCCACGCGGCCCGACACCCAGCCCGCAGCGCCCACGCCACCAGCCTCGAGGGCCTCCCCTCCGGGACCCCCAAGCAGGGGCGGCCCCACCCAGACCCGGGCCCAGCGACTCCTGTCCGACCCCGGGCCGCTGCCTGCTTCCCCCCCCCCGGCATCCCGTGGGCCCCAGACACGGTGCCCTCCGTTCACACCCCCGCTCAGGAGGCCCGGGACTAAGGGGGTCAGGGAAGAGCGGGGAGAGCCTCCCGGCTGGGCACCCCCTCTCCTCCCGCTGTCCTGGTGGTCAGAAGGGGAAACTGAGGCAAGAGGCCGCTGACCGGTGGGGCTGGAAAACGGAGCGGCAACTTTGGACAACAGCCTGGCAGCTCCTCGGGGGGATCAGCGTAGCATTACCAGGTTCCGGTCGTCCCTGTCCTGGGAGACGCCCACCAGGAAGGAAAACACACGTCCACGTGGTCACGTGTGTGTGGACGTTCGTGGCCCCTTTAATGGCCAAACGCAAAGGCGTCCGGATGGATGCCCGTCGATGGGTGAAGGACACCCTCCATGCGGCCCTCCGGCCGAGGGAATACTACGCAGCCCTGAACAGGAAGGGCGCCGAGACCTGCCACCGCGGGGGTGGCCCTCGGTGTGACGTGAGGCGGGGTGAGTGGAGCCGGACCCTGGAGGCCACCTGGCGTGTGAGTCCGTGGACATGCGTGTCCAGAACAGACGAACCCGCAGGGACAGAAAGTGTGGGGGTGGGGGGTGGAGAGACGAGGCGGCTAGGCCCGTGGTCGGCAAACCGCGGCTCGCGAGCCACACGCGGCTCTTTGGCCCATGGAGTGTGGCTCTTCCACAAAACACCACGGCCTGGGCGAGCCTGTGTTGAAGAAGTGGCGTTAGAAGAAGTTTACGTTTAAAAAATGTGGCTCTCCAAAGAAATGTCAATCGTTGTCCTGTTGATATCTGGCTCTGCGGACGAATGAGTTTGCCGACCTCGGGGCTAGGCCCTGACAGCGAAGGGTGCGGCGTTCTCTCCGAGACACGGAAACCTTCTGCGCACGACGGCGGAGGGGGCTCGGAAGTCGCCGGGCTGTCCCCGTTAAATGGGGGATTGTACGGCGTGTGGATTCCATCTTCACAAAGCCACGCACAGAAACTGAATAAGAGCCGCTAGAGACGTCCCGGGCACGGAACACGCCCGGCCGGTCCCCGGGGGGCACTGGGCCCCGCCCCGGCCCCCCGCGTGCGTCTGCCTGAGAGGAGGGGGAGGGAGGAGCCGGAAAGGCCGGGGGCTGTCCGGTGGCCCGAGGACCGACCCCAGGCTGGGGGGCAGCTGTCACCGCAGGCTCTCGCAGAGGGCAGCGCCGTGCCCGGGGTCACACAGCAAGAGGCGTGGGGGGGGGGGGGGGGGGATCCACTGAGGGGCCACTCGGCACCACCCTCCCGGGGTTCACCCTGCCCGGCTGAGCCCGGGGCTGGCTCAGGAGCCGGCACCACAAACCTTCAGCCCTCACGGAGACCCGCCGCCCGCCCACAGCGAGAGCGCCCGCCCTCCCCGCAGCCACGCGGAAAGCACAGGGTGGACCCCAGTGTGACATCAGGCTCCCGCCCGGCCGCGGGGCTCAGGGGCTGAGCGGCGACCTGTGAACCAGGAGGTCAGAGTTCGGTTCCCCGGGCTGCGGGCTCCATCCCCAGTGAGGGGCGTGCAGGAGGCAGCTGATCCATGATTCTCTCTCCTCATTGAGGTTCCTCTCTCTCTCTCTCTCCCACTTCCTCTCTGACGTCAACGAAAAGATGTATTTTTTTAAAATAGCTCCTCACCGCTCTCCCCAGGGGCACAGGTGCGGCTGTTACTTCCATTCCACAGGCGAGGGGAGTGAGGCGCAGAGCGGCGGGGAGCCCGCTCAGGGTCACACGGCGCCGAGGCGGCGGGTCTCGGGGGCTTGAACTCAGATCCCGCCTCCCCGAGCGCGGGCTCCCCACGCCAAGCTGGACGGCGCGGGCTGGACGGCGCGGGCTGGGCCTGAGCGGCAGGCGTGGGAGACCGGCCGGAGCGCCACGGCCCTGCCCGCCCCCACGCGCCCGGCCCCCAGGCTATCGGCCAGGCCTTATCAGAGGGTGTATTTCCTGCCTCGCGGGGGACAGGGCAGCGCTGGGCAGTAGGAACTTCCCCCCCCCCCCGCCCACGCCCACCTGCCGCCCCTCCTCGAGTCCTGCCCCCGCCTCCCCCCTCCCCCGTCCCGGGCTCACCAGCTCCACCTGGGGCCCCAGGCCTTCCAGGATCCGGTGTGCAGCTTCGGCCTTCTTCTGCAGAATGAGGAGAAGAGGAGGGATTAGACACACGCACACGCACACGCACACGCACACGCACACACGCACACGCAGCACAGATTATAAATAGCGGCCTCCGGGAACGGCAGGCAGCTGCCCAGCGTGCCCGTCGGCAGCCCGGGGGGGGGGGGAGCCGTGCCCCCCCCCAGCACCCCCTTTCCAGCTGGAACCGAACACACAGGGGACTCGACGCCCCCGCACCCCGGGCGAGCTCGCCAAGTTTCGCTTCTAACAAACGCACCCTGTTCTCCCGTGACGCCCCCTCCCAAGCCCCCAGGCCGATGCCCCCGGGCACAGGGTGCCCTCCGTCCTGCACCCCGGAGGCGGCGGGCTGCTGGCTGGGTCACCCCGGAGCTGGTGCGGCCGGGGAGGGGGAGGGGGAGGGCGAGATGGAGCCGCGGGAGATACCCTTTCTAGGATTCTTGTGTTTCACCACCACGTGACGATTTCTGAGCGGCCGGGCCTCCCGCTCCCTCCCCTCGCGGCCAGGACTTATTAGGAAACAGGAACGTGGGGGGGAAAGGGCTGGTGGCCGTGAATTCAACAGGCTGGGCGGCCGGGCGGCGAAGGCGGGCGTTGTGCCTGCGCCAGGCCCCCCCGGCCCCCCCGGCCCCGCCTGGGACCACCAGGGGCAGCTCGGGGGAGGGCGCCAGGCCCGCGGGGAGCGGGCAGGGGGAGGGGGGAGGAGGAGGGGGGGGGACAGAGGCTGTGGAAGCAGCTTCAACAGGGTCTCGGTCAGATCTGGGCCGTGACGGAAAGCGAGGCGTCCACAGCGGGCACGCGGGGGGCTCCCCGCCCCAGGAGCCAGGAAAAGGGGGGCTCCTGACTCAGCCAAACTCAGGGAGATCATTCGGTTTGGGGCGTGGGCCACGAGGACAGGCCAAGCACGGCACCATCGCCAGGCCAGACGGTCTGCACGCCCCACCCCCCCCCCGCCCCGTGAGCCCTGATCCAGACCCACTGAAGGGGGTGACCGAGCCCTGGGGAATGTGCCCACAGAAGCGGGGCCCAGGCCGCTGGGTCCCACTGGGAGGCGGGTAAGAGGGCCAGCGCCCCCCCCCAGCAACCCCCTTCCTCCCCCCACCACCCCCCCCCCCCCCACCGCAGCGAGCGAGCTTGAGGGTGTCTCAAGCCGGCACCTAGAACGGCTCCCCCCAGGGCCTGCGTCTGGCCCACCCCGGAAGAGCCTTGCTCTCAGCTCCCCTCGTGCAGAGCCGACACCTCGAGACCAGCAGGCTCAGAGTGTGGCCGGGGCCAGAAGGTCGGGGTGGGGCGGGGGGGGGGGGGGAACACTGTTAGGACGACGCCAGCATCGCACGGAGCGCCTGGAGGAGCCAAGCGCCGAGCACGCAGCTCGCGACGCCCGCGTTCCAGTCACGCATGACGCGGGGCAGGTCCAGGATGCGGCCCCATTTCACAGATGATGAAACCGAGGCCCAGGAAGAAATCCTTCTGACCTCCAGGCTCCAAGGAAGGAGAGAGACCAGGGCTGGGTCCTCCCATCCAGGGGGACGTCTCCCGTGCAGGGGACAGACACCACCCCAGCAGTCACCGCAGACGCCCCTGCCCTGGCCGCACCCCGAAGCACGCAGAGGGTGGGCTGTGGGGCACTGATGATGGGAAATTCCTGAGCCAGGCCGAGGGAGGGACCGGGTGTGGGGTGGGGGCGGAGGAAGGACAGGGCAGCTCCGCAAACACGCCTGCGAGCCCGCCGCTCTGTACTGAGCACGAAGGCGAGACCGGAGACCGAGCGCTGCCCGCAAGGAGCCCGGGGAGGGAGCCGCCGGGCCTGCAGCGACGGCAGGGCCCTCCGCCCAGGAGGAGGGGGCGTCCACCCAGGAGGAGCGGGCGTGTGCGTGCGCCGTGCTGCGCAGCTCAAGCCGGCGGGAGCCACTCCCTCCGCAAAGGGAGCAGGAGGGAGATGGAAGCTGGGTTTTGAGGGATGAATAGGAGGTCGTGTGCCTCCGTGAAGCTCTGTGGGGTCAGCAGCAACAAGATCCAGGGTGACCCTGGGGGGGAGCGGTGAAGGATGGAGAAAGGACAGACAGGAGAATAAAGCTGGGTCTGGGTGGGACGCTGTCCTCTCTGACGGAGAGACAGCGACCGTGCCCACAAGCCGTGTCTTTGTTTTACAGCCGATGCCACGAGGCAGAGTGAGGGCGTGGCCAAGGTGTTAACCACGTTCTAATCTACTCAACTACACGCACCTGAACGCCATCAAGCCCACGTCACTCAGCACCCGGGGCCACGTGTTCGGACCGTAGGCTGAAGCTCACAACCACAGCTGGTGGCCATCACGGTGCTGGGAGGCTCTGCCCTCCACGCCGGGACGTGCCCATGGCCATCAGAGGACTGTGCCCTCTCGTCAGTCCGAGGACTGAACCCGTCCAAACACGGTAGCCGCTCTCCACACCGGGGGGGGGGGGGGGATGCCAAGCGCAGGCGGGGTGGGGCCGGCGCGGCAGGGTCCCTGGAAAGGGACATGGCACGCGGCGGGGCCTGGGTCTCGGATCTGGGCCCAGCGCCCACGGTGGGAGTTCCCGCAGCCGGGGGGTGGGGCTGGGGTCTCCCTGGACGGGCTGCACTCCTCCTGCAGGCGACCCCAGGTCATGTGACCAGGCCCCTGGCGGCGGGGCCTGGGGGAGCGCGAGACCTTAGCCTCCTGCAGAGACAGGCACGTACCCGCCTCTGGACCCACACGACCAAACCCTGTGCCCACCCCACAAAGGCACAGACACGCACCCGTGTGCCACACAGGCAACTCGCACACACACGCCACACACACGTACGCAAGTGGACACACGCGTGTGCATGAAGTACAAACACACACAACCACACACGTGCTCTACTCGTGTCGATCTGCAAGCACACACACACTGCGCCACCCACGTGCATTAGCGACGTCGCACAGCTGACAGGCAGGCGCACAGATGCACACGTGTGTAAATGCACACACAACCACAGGTGTGCCCCGCGCGCTCTGGCTCACACACGGGCATTCACACGCATGCACATGCTCATCCCTGGGTCCACTCGAACACGCGTGCACACACCCGTGCACAGGTATGTAAGGGGACGGACAACCACGTCCTCTCCACTGGAAACATCCGTCTACCTTTCCCAGTGGTGCCCACTGCGGACTGACCTATCGAGCCCCGCCTCCTCCAGGAAGTCTGCCGTGACTGCCCTGACTTCCTACAGCATCAGCACGAGGCACACTGTCCCTCACACATCCCCCTCGTGCCGTGTGTGTGTGTGTGTGTGTGTGTGTGTGTGTGTGTGATCCAAACTCAAAGCTGAGGTCCTCCCGGCCCCCGCCTCCCGCCCCCACACACGCCCCTTGAAGATCAGACAGGATCCCTGTGCCCTGAGCCTTAGCCTGCGCTGTGACTCCCACTCGAACGCCCACCCACCGCTTCCAGCAAGCCTCGCCGCCCGCGCTCCTGCCCACAGCCTCCTGCTCAGCCGGCCGGCTGTGCACCTGCCCGGCCGGCCACGCACGCAGCGCCCACCCGGGAGGCAGGAGCAGCCGGGCTCAGCGGGCTCCCCGCCGCGCGCTGGCGCCGCGTCCGTGTGCCCCGAATGGATAATGAGCCGCAGTCCCATCTGCAGGAGAGGCAGGCGGGCCTGCCTGGCAGGGAAGCCGCCTTCCGCAGCCAGAGCGGCATTCAGAGACGGGCCTTCTCGCCAGCCGCTCCGAGGGAGCCGCGGGGAGGGAGCCGCGGGAAGGACGGGATTAAAATTCAACCCCATGGATCCCCGAGGGGCGGGGGTCCCGGCTGCTCCGGGCGGAGGAGGGGCCTCTGCCCACTCCGCCTCCAGCCCCCGAGGCTCAGCCCAGACAGAGGGACCCCCCCACACACACCCAACCTGCACTGGGAACAGTCCCCCAAACCAGAAGACTGTTTCGGGGGGAAGTCTCCCCTCCCCTCCCCTCCCCTCCCCTCTGCCATCCCTCCAAGTGGGCAGCAAAGATTTCGTGAGCACCTACCCGATGCCACGCACTGTCCTAGGTGCTGGGGACACAGCGAGGGAAAGACAGACAGACCCTCGCCCGCACGGAGCTCCCGTTCCCAACACACAGGACAAGCATAAGCTGTGAGCCGCGTCCAGAGGAAATGAGGGCCAGAAAGAGGAGAAACGGGGTGGGTGGGTTTGCAGGGTTCAACAGACGGCCAACGGGGGCTGAACCAGGGACCCGGGAGCCGAGAGCCGGAGGAGAGCGAGCCCAGTGCGGGGAGCTGTGGCAGAGGGCACGGCCCGGGCACCGGCCCCGGCAGGAGCGCGCCCGCCTGTTCCGGGAAGAACGCGGGGGCGGGGGGGGGTAGACTGGGCAGAGAGAGGGGCGAACGGACGGGAGGACAGAAGAGGGGCAGAGGACAAGGAAGCAGAAGCAAGACTCCCCGGGTCACCGGCGTGCCCACGGGCGGGGGAGTGTGGGTACGAGTCTGCCCCCCCCACCAGAAAGGACGTGCGTGGAGCAGGAGCGGCCACGGAGCAGGCATCCCCTCACGTGGCTGCTGAACGAACGAACGAACGAATGAATGAATGCACGGATGAATGAATGAACAGATGAATGAATGAATGAATGGAGTAGGATGTATGCAATGCGAATGAATGAATGAATGAATGAGTAGGATGTATGCAATGCGAATGAATGAATGAATGAGTAGGATGTATGCAATGCGAATGCATGAATGAATGAATGAGTAGGATGTATGCAATGCAAATGAATGAATGGAGGAATGAATGAATGAGTAGGATGTATGCAATGCACCCCGCCCACTTGAACAAGAGTAACCATACAGCTGGCACGTGGTGCCAGGCACAGTCCTAGGCACTAGGCCCGTGGTCGGCAAACTCATTCGTCCACAGAGCCCAATATCAACAGGACAACGATGGACATTTCTTTGGAGAGCCACATTTTTTAAACGTAAGCTTCTTCTAACGCCACTTCTTCAAAACAGACTCGCCCAGGCCGTGGTATTTTGTGGAAGAGCCACACTCCAGGGGCCAAAGAGCCGCACGTGGCTCGCGAGCCGCGGTTTGCCGACCACGGAACTAGGTAACGAACGTGAACTCCACCCACCGTGCGAGGCAGGTGCCACAATTACCCTCGTTTCGCAGGTGAAGACCACGCGTCACAGGCTCAACTCATCTGCCTAAGGACGCCGCGCCAGGAAGCGGCAGGGACGGCACCTGAGCCCAGACATCTGGCTACAGCACACGCGGCCCCTGAGCTATCCCACAGTTACGATTATTACGTGTTCCCTGGGGTGTGGGGCCGGGGTGTGGGGTGAGTGACCGGCCACACAAGGCCCAGCACACAGCTCCCAGGTCCCAGCAGGCTCAGTCACATCCCGCAGCTATTGCTGCTTCAAGAGGCAGAGGCATAGCACACGCGTTGACCCAGTCGTTTCCTGCCTGGAGTTACAGCCATAGGCGTCCGTCATGGGTTTCCAGGCTACAGAGTGGCCACCCGGGTCCCAGGACACCCCACCTGACCTCCGAGCATCGCTCCAGCAGCATGTCCCACAGCAGAGACAGCTGGGGAGGGTGGTCAGGAGCCCCGGGCAGGGCAGAAAGGGGAGGCCAGAGCAGGAAGGAGAGGCGCCCCATCGGTCACGCTCCCCTGGGTCACGTCAGATAAAGGCGAGGTGCCCCCGTGTCCTTCCCCATCTGTAACTCAGGGAGGGAACCCCACACCCACAGGCCCCGAGCACATCTGGAAAGCGGCCGTGGTCAATCACGGATGCTGGGCTCTCGGGGGTTTGACTGGGATAACGGGGAGCTCACCACCTCCCCGGACACCAGGTTCTCCCTGGGGATCAGCCCCTGGAGTCATTCTGCTCGGGGTCCCCTGAACTTCTTCCCAAGACGGAGCCCCCTACACAGACCCAGCAGCTATAGCCAGGGCTCCCTAGGAGCCCCACAGCCTGATATAGATCCTGCGTCCACCCATCCCGAGGCCCCGTCCAGGGCTACCAGGTGGACCGGTTAAATGGTGCGGATTTCCTTTCCATCGATGGAGTCACACATATGTTGCTATAGATGCGATTTGAAATGTATGCTATTTTGTTGTATTGACAACAAGCTTCAAAACCTCCTATGTCAAATTTTCCGAAGGTGTTAACATCAGAGATGTTTTTACGCTTAAAAATGTCAAATTTCGTGCCAAAAAAGAGCATTTGCGGGAAGTTTTAATTCATTGTTTTGAAGAGAAGTGCTGCTGAAAGTGATCGTAGACTTCGGGAAGCTTATGGTGAACATGCTCCATCTCAAGACACGTGTGAGCGCTGGTTTAAACGCTTTAAAAGGGATGATTTCGGTGTGAAAGACAAAGAACGTCCAGGTCAACCGGAAAAGTTGGAAGACCAACAATGACCAGCATTATTGGATGAAGACGGGTGTCAAACCCAAAAACAACTCCCAGAAAGATTACACGTTGCTCAGCAAACCGTTTCCGACCGTTTACAAGCAACGGGAAAGATTTTAAAGGAAGGAAAATGGGTGCCACATCAACTGAACGAGAGACAAATGGAAAACCGAAAAGTCACCAGGAAAATGTTGCTTCAACGGCACGAAAGAAAGTCTTTTTGGCATCGAATTGTGACTGGCGATGAAAAGTGGATTTATTCTGAGAATCCCAAACGCACAGAATCACGGGCTGATCCAGGTCAACCATCACCATCGACTGTGTTTCCCGATGGTCTTAGGCTCTACAGCAGCGGCTCTCAACCTGTGGGTCGCCTAAGCCCGTCGGAAAACACAGATATTCACATGACGATTCACTAACAGTAGCAACGTTACAGCTACGAAGGAGCAACGAAAATAAACTTTATGGTTGGGGGTCCCCACAGCACGAGGAGCTGTGTTAAAGGGTCGCGGCGTCAGGGAGGCCGAGAACCGCTGCTCCAGGAGGACTATGGGACGCCCGGAGGGGCGGGGTATTCTGTGCATGCTCGCCGGTGCTGAGAATAAGCATAATGACGCCATGACTGCCTTCTGCGTCACAGGAGTCCCGTCTGCTTGGGTGCCTCCGTGCCTGCCCATCCCCCCACCGATCAGCTGGCCCTGACGCTCCCCAGCCAAGACCTGACGCCTATGCTTTTCACGCCGCATCCCACAGGCCGGCCCGGCGCCACGTCTGCGCATCTGAGCGGGACAGGCGGCAGCCACCCCGCGATGGGTCTCCGCCGGCCCCCCTTCCCCTCCCACTCACAGGCCCAGGTCTCCGTGTGTGTGCGAGGGGGGAGGGGGAACCACAGCTGGGAACCCCGAGGCCCAGGGAGGCGCAGGGAGAGAGCCGGGCCCCTCCAGGGGGGCCGGGCAGGCAGCACGGGGCGCGCGGGGAGCAGGTGGGCGGGCGCGGACGCCGACGCCGACACCTACCCGGTTCTCGTCGTAGATGATCTGCACGAGGCTGCGGTGCTTCGACTCGATGGGCGGCGGCGACACGGGCTTCTCGGGCTCCGGCGGCTTGGCGGCCTCCTCCTCCAGCTGTTGCTGCGGGAAGGAGAGCGCGGTGGTGAGCGCGCCGGCGGGCGGGCGGGCGGAAGGAGAGGCGGGCGGAGGGGCGGCCTGGGCTGGTGGCCGCGCACAGGAAGTCAGGCTGCTAACCATTTCCTCTGAGTCACCCGCGGGGACTCCGAGCCCTGGAGGGGCCCCCCGACAACCCGCCGGGGCCAGCTCCAGCCTGCGGGCTCTGCAGCCGGCCGGCCCGGGCTCCCACCCCCTGCCCTGGGGACTCGGCAGCGAGCTGAGCATCAGCAAGCAGCTTCCCCCCCCCCCCCTGCTGCGCCTCGGTTTTCTCTTCTGTAAAATGGGGCTCGTCCCTGTGCCTCCCGGACAGGGCTGCCGGGAGGAGAGGATGAGCCGGGGCGCACGCAGCACTGCCCGGGGCTCGCGTAACGCCAGCCGCCATCGCCCACTCCCTTCCCCACAGGAACCGGCGTCCCTGGGGGGCGGTGCAGACGCGGGAGCCAGACCGTGGAGACGGGAGCCTCGCTCCGACGAGGCCCTAGCTGTGCAACCTTCTCTGAGCCTCCCTCTCCCTTTGGGAAAAGGGGACAATCCGACGCCCCACCCGAGATTCTGCAATGCACTCGGCACCCGGCAGGTACGTAGCTCCCCATCATCGCCATCGGCCCCGGGTCTTCACCCTGGACCCCCCTCCGAACGCCAGCGAGCCCTTCCCGGCACGCTGCCGTCGAGCACCGGAAGCCCCGCGCCGACGCGGGCGCACACCTCGGCTCCTTCGAGTTCAACTACGTGGCAAGTCCGGTTCTCAGAACGCCCCCCGGCACCACACACAACAGCCCCCTCGTCCAACAAGCGTCACGGACACAACAGGAGCCGGCACGTGGACCGCGCTCGGCCACACGCGCAGCCACGGGGACCGGCGTCCCCTCCCCGCCGCGGCGGCCCGCGCCCGCCCGCACCTGCTTCTTCTTCAGCTTGGAGATCTGCTGCTCCACCATGGTGATCTCGCGGTCCACGCGGTCCATGCTCTGGATCAGCTCCTCCTTGGACAGCCGCGGCGGCACCAGCTCCAGCGCGGGGTCGGCGTGCGGGGGGCTGGGCGGGGACACCGGCTCCAGCTTGCCCGCCAGGCTGCGTTCCTGGGGCGGGGAGAAAGCGGCCCGGGGTCAGCAGGGGGAACCCCAGGCGATGCTTTCGGCTCTGCCGGGCGGGCGCGGGGGTCTCGGCGGCGGCCACTCCGCTCGGACGTCGGGCGAGGAGAGCAGCCACCGACCCTCTCCCTCTGTAAGCACACGGACGTGGCTCTGTGCCAATAAAACTTTATTCAGCCCTGACCGGTGTGGCTCAGTGGGTAGAGCGCCGGCCTGCGGACTGAAGGGTCCCGGGTTCGATTCCGGTCAAGGGCATGTACCTGGGTTGCGGGCACATCCCCAGCGGGGGGTGTGCAGGAGGCAGCTGATCGATGTTTCTCTCTCATCGATGTTTCTAACTCTCTCTCCCTCTCCCTTCCTCTCTGTTAAAAAAAAAAAATCCATAAAATATATTTTAAAAAAACAACAACTTTATTCACAGAAGCAGGCACCCCCGCGTTCCCAGCCCTGACTGCAGGCCCGGCGCACGGGACCTCTCCCAGGGCGGCTACCGGCCCTGCCTGCCTTCGTCCTCCCTGGCCCCCCTGCGGCCGGGCCCTTCCGGCTCATTCCGCACCGGGCACAGCCGTCCTGCGCTCCCAGGCTTCCCCTCCCCCTTACCCCCAACACTCACTCCGTCTTGTCCTCCCAGCAGACCCACCTCCTCCAGAACCTCCATCCACCCCCCCAGGGCCTGGCCCGGCTGACCCTGTACCAACACCCGTTCACGGCGCTCCGTCCGGACCCGCCAGTTACAGAACATCCCCTCTGGTGCCAACAGAGAAAACGCTAAGACGGGGACGCACAGCCCCGGCCAGCACGGCCCAGGGGTTAGAGCCGTGGTCGGCAAACTGCGGCTCACGAGCCACGTGCGGCTCTTCGGCCCCTTGAGTTTTCAGCAAAGGCCAGCTCAGGAGGACCCTAATTAAGTTAACAACCATGTACCTAACCTATACAGTTTGGGTTTAAAAAACTGGGCCCTCAAAAGACATTTCAATCGTCGTCCTGTTGATATTTGGCTCTGTTGGCGAATGAGTTTGCCGACCGCTGGGTTAGAGTGTCGGCCTGCACACCAAAGGGTCTCGGGTTCGATTCCCGGTCAGGGGCACGTCCCTGGGCTACAGGTTCGGTCCCCAGCCCCGGCCGGGGAGCGCGCGGGAGGCAACCCATCAATGTCTCTCTCTCACGTCGATGTTTCTCTCTGATTCTCTCCCCACAACTTCCACTCTTCTCTAAAAAAAAATAAATGGGAAAAATACGCTTGGGTGAGGATTAACAACAGAAAACTCCACCACCCTCTTTAATGTGCCAGTGTTTTCCTGCCCCGAGCGTCACACTTTGTGTAAACAAGTTGTTTTTAAAAACCAGCTAGACAAACAAGGGAACCCTTTGCTGGGTCACCCCGACTCCATCCCACCAACCGAAGTGTATTAGCGTTCACCTGCGAGGCCCTCGGTTCCCATCCCCGTCCCCTCGGGCCCTCCCAGCTCCGTGACCTCAAGCAGATCACGCACCGCCCCTGCCTCAGTTTCCCCATCTGCGCCATGGGGCCATTCCCGCCTTCCAGCCGGCGAGGAGGCCTGAGGGCGCTCACGCGTGCAGAGCGTTCCGCGCGGAGCCAGGCACGCCGTCCGCGCTGCATGCAGCCCTGGCTGGATCGCCCAGCCCCGGGGCCCCGGCTCCAGGCCCGGCAGTGAGGGGGCCCCGGCTCCAGGCCCGGCAGTGAGGGGGGCCCCCAGCCCCCACCCAGCGCCCGCCCAGCGCCATCCTCAAGGCCAAGCGCCAGCAGCTGCAGGCAGGGGAGGCCCGGAGGAGCTCCGGGCTGCGGCTCCCCGCCCCCGCGGCAGCTGCTCAGAAGACAGAGGACACATTATTCCCGGGACAACTGCAGCCACCGCGGCTGCCAACTGCCCCCCCTCCTGCCGCCAGGACACGGGACTGCGGGCACCCGACTCCCTCCTGCACCCAGGCTGGGGTGTTCCGGCACCGGGGAGCCTTCGCACGACCCGTGCCCTCTGCCCCGTGCCCTCTGCCCTGTGCCCTCTGCCCTGTGCCCTCTGCGCACCCCCATGCCAGCTAAAACCAGACCCCCTTGGCCCCTTGACCAGGAATCGAACCCCCAACCCTTGGGTGGGCGGACTGGGTACTCTAACCACTGAGCCACCGGCCAGGGCCCCCCGGCTGACTCCGACTTGCGCGTTTCCCCTAACACGGCTCATTTCACGTGTGCGCTCCATCTCAAGCGTCAGCGGTACCGTCTCCGGGCCAAGCCCTCCAGGAGCGGGACGGAGGGACCTGGCCGTGGCCCCCAGGGGGTCCCGTGGCAGCGGCCTCCATTCCAGCCCCAAACCGCGGGAGGGAGACCGCAGACCAGGCCCGGCCGCCTGCCAGGCCAAGAGCTGGCACCCCTTCCCCGTCCAGGCCTGGCCGTGGGAGCGCAGGCCGACCAGGGAGAGCCCTCCCGGTGCGGAGCGCGGCGGGGCAGACAGAGCCGGGCTGCGGGCGCCGCCGCCCCTCGTCCCCGCGCCGGGAAGGGGCCGCGTCGGCGATGGCGTCCAGCGAGAGGGAAGCAGCTGTGGGCTGGAGGGCGGCCTTGAACGTGGGGGGAGCGGACACACCGAGACCACGTGGAGGACGGCAGAACCACGAGATCAACAGCCCTGGCCGGCGGGCTCAGCCTGCACGCCGGAGGGTTGAGGGTTCGAGACCCGGGCGCTGGGCGGGGGCTGGGTCCCCCCTCACTGCAGCTTCCATCCCCCCCCCCTGTCAGGCCACCCATGGGAGGCAACCAATGGACGTGTCTCTCTCGTATCGATGTTTCTCTCTCTCTCTCTCTCTCTCTCTCTCTCTCTGGCTGCCCCTCTCCCTTCCCCTTTAAAAGGGAAGAAAAAAAAACAAGAAATCCATCCAATTCCCGTCTGGAGCAGCAGCTGAACCCCAGGCGGCAAACACGAAGTCCAGGCTGAGCGGCCTCCCTGGCTCCCTCCCCGCCCGGCGAGCGCTCGCACTCCCCAACCCTCTGGGCAGCCTGGAGCCAGCACGGGGCCCACCCTCCACGGCCTGGGGCCCAGGAGGAGGAGGGAGACAGACAGACACAGAGTCAGACGGACGAGACAGGCAGTCAGACACACAGACGGAGACAGGGCCCGGAGACAGAGATGAAGGCAGAGACAGACAGACACACACACACACACACACACACACACACACACACCCGCCCCAGGCAGCCAGAGGCAGGGACAGCCAGACGGATGTGGAGATGGAGACCCACAGAGGGAGAGGGGGCCCCCGGGAACCACGAGGGGGACAGGGACAAGCGGACGGACTGAGCACCGACCCTCCCAAGCGCCCAGCACCACAGGCCCCAGGGCTCCGAGCCCCACGTGGACGGGCTGGGGGCACCCCCACCCATGCTCTGGGCCAGCGGCACTCGCGCCTGGACACACCCCACGCGGGGCTCGGTCCCCAGGGAGGACGTCCAGGCGGCAGGCGTGGCCCTGTGCCCGGCGCCCACACCCCACTCCCCTGCGGGTCCCAGTCCCACTTCAGGGAACAGCGATTCCTGGGGCGCTTCCCTCCCGGGAGGCCGAGCGGCCAAGGCCACAGGAGGAGGAACCTGACTGGAGGGCGGGGGCGGGGACAGCAGCCCTGGGAGGCAGCCGCCTCGGCCTGAAATCCCACCGTCCGGTCCCATCCCGCGTCAGGCAGAGAAGAGGATCCAGCAGGCCCGAGTGGACCCCTGCCCTCCGCCGCCTGGCTCCCAGGCCCCAGCCACGCCCACCAGTGCCGCAGCGAGAGGAGCACTGACCTTGCCCGGCAGCCGGGAGGCCGTTCATGAGCTAATGCGCGTGTCCCCGTGGGTGTGGAGAGCCGGATGGAACTCACGCACAGCGGGGACCCCCGTCACGCGGCCCGCCGAGGACGAGCGTGTCACCCGGCCACCGTCCCACGCCCACCCCGGGCGCTGGCTGAGCCTGGGGGCGGAGGCGCCGCGTCTGCTTCTTCCGTGTGAGCCGAGGTCCACGGAGCCTTCGCTCGCTGCCCGGCGTTTAGGGAACAGCGGAACCCCGCCCCCCACAGCAGCAAACCGCGGGGTGGGCTTAGCCTGTGCAGTCTCCGCCAGCACCTCTATTTTTGTTTAACATATTTCTTTTTTTTAAAATATATTTTATTGATTTTTTACAGAGAGGAAGGGAGAGGGAGAGAGAGTCAGAAACATCGATGAGAGAGAAACATCGATCAGCTGCCTCCTGCACACCCCCTACTGGGGATGTGCCTGCAACCAAGGTACATGCCCTTGACCGGAATCGAACCCGGGACCCTTCAGTCCGCAGGCCGACGCTCTATCCACTGAGCCACACCGGTTCTGGTTTTAATGTATTTCCATGGATTTCAGAGAGGAAGGGAGAGGGAGAGAGAGAAACCTCCATGAGGAGAGAGAATCATGGATCGGCTGCCTCCTGCACGCCCCCCAATGGTGAGGACCGAGCCCACAACCCGGGCCTGTGCCCTGACCGGGGGGAATCAAACCGTGACCTCCTGTTCCTGGGTCAACGCTCACCACTGAGCCACACTGGCCGGGTTCGACTCTCTCTTTTATTTTTTTTTTTTATATATTTTATTGATTTTTTACCGAGAGGAAGAGAGAGGGCTAGAGAATTAGAAACATCGATGAGAGAGAAACATCGATCAGCTGCCTCCTGCACACCCCCTACTGGGGATGTGCCTGCAACCAAGGTACATGCCCTTGACCGGAATCGAACCCGGGACCCTTCAGTCCGCAGGCCGACGCTCTATCCACTGAGCCACACCGGTTCTGGTTTTAATGTATTTCCATGGATTTCAGAGAGGAAGGGAGAGGGAGAGAGAGAAACCTCCATGAGGAGAGAGAATCATGGATCGGCTGCCTCCTGCACGCCCCCCAATGGTGAGGACCGAGCCCACAACCCGGGCCTGTGCCCTGACCGGGGGGAATCAAACCGTGACCTCCTGTTCCTGGGTCAACGCTCACCACTGAGCCACACTGGCCGGGTTCGACTCTCTCTTTTATTTTTTTTTTTATATATTTTATTGATTTTTTACCGAGAGGAAGAGAGAGGGCTAGAGAATTAGAAACATCGATGAGAGAGAAACATCGATCAGCTGCCTCCTGCACAACCCCTACTGGGGATGTGCCCGCAACCAAGGTCCATGCCCTTGACCGGAATCGAACCTGGGACCCTTCAGTCCGCAGGCTGACGCTCTGTCCACTGAGCCACACTGGCCGGGCTCGACTCTCTCTTTTAAAGAGGCGGGAAACGAAAGAGCCCTCCAGCACCGCGGGGCGTGGGGGCCCTGCAGGCTGCACTCTCTCTCCGGCCACGCCACGGCCCGCAGAGCCAGCCCCGTCCCGGACCCTCCTCTCGCCGCCCAGCCTCGGCACGCAGCCCGATCGCGGCGGCAGCGCCGGGCCTTACCTTGGCCAGGTCCTCGGCGCCGCCGGGCTGGCTGGCGGGCAGCAGGGGCGCGGGCCGCAGCAGGGCGTCGGGCAGCAGCTCCAGGCGGGGGCGCTTGCTGTCGGTGAACTCCATCTCCGGCTTGCCCAGCTCGGGCAGGTAGGAGTGCGGCTCGGGGCGCAGGTGCAGCTCCTGGGACCTGTGGGGGGCGGGGGCACGAGCGTCACGTCGTCGACCGGCCTCCCTGCCGAGCGCCGGGCCCTCCGCGATCCCGCAGGACAGGCGCCCGCGCGTCCAGGGCGCACAGGGCTCGCGCCCAGACGTGTCTGCCCACCGCCCACACGCACGGGCTGCCGTTGACAGGGGGAGCGTGGACCCGGGGCCACACCCCCTCGCTCCCGAGTGTGGCCCGGGGACCAGAGCATCAGTCCCCCCCAAATGCCGAATCTGTGGAGTCCCAAACCGGACCTGCCGAGTCACACTCTGCCGTTAGCCGATCCCCGGCGACGCGGGGGCCGTCGGAAAAGCACTGTGGCCCTAACACGGACCATCACGCGTGTGGTGCCGCCTGCACACGGCACCCACCCCGGGCAGGATCGCCCGCCGGTCACAGCCCTCGCGCTGGGCGGAGGAGGAAACGGCCCTGGGCCGTGCGCGCTTCCCCCCCCCCCCCCCCCCCCCGGAGAAAGGGCCCGCGGCTCCGGCCGGCACGGGGCCCCTCACCTCTCGTTCCCGGGCTGGAACTCGGACAGCAGGGACGGCCGCCGCCGCTGGGGCTGGATGATGGAGCCGGGCGACAGGTGCGCGGCGTAGTCCCGGGGGTGGTGCTGGTACTCGAGCAGCCCCACGTCCTGCGGCGAGAGGGCGGAGGGGGTGAGCGCGGCCGAGGGCGTTCCTGGGGCCGCCGCCCAGGAGAAGGGGCCCCACCTCCAGCTAACTCGCGCTCTGGGCGGGCGCTGCGATGCTGTCCGTCCCCGTGGTCGGCAAACTCGTCAGCCAACAGAGCCAAACATCAACAGGACAACGACTGAAATTTCTGTTGAGAGCCACATTTTTTAAACTTAAACTTCTTCTAACGCCACTTCTTCAACATAGACTCGCCCAGGCCGTGGTGTTTTGTGGAAGAGCCACACTCCAGGGGCCAAAGAGCCGCCTGTGGCTCGCGAGCCGCAGTTTGCCGACCACGGGTCTGTCCAGATAGATAACCGAGCCTGCGTGAGGCAGGGAGGGAGGGAGGGAGGGTCTGTCTGTGAGGCTCACAGTCCAGGCTCCGAACCGAAGGGAGAACTCACACACGTGTGTCACGTATGTAAGCAACGGTCCAAGTCAGAAAAAGAATTCTGGCAAAACCCTCCTACTTCAGCACTACGCCTTTCACGGCCCATTGTCGTCCAGGACAACACGGAATGTTGACAAGTCAGATGCACCCGGTGGCCAATTTCTAAAAACACGGAAACACGTCCTAACCACGGGAAAACGGGGCAGGCTTCCCCAGGGGGCCACTCCGAATCGGCTGGTTCTGTCTGCCCGGACCGCTCAGCGACGCTGTGCGTGCGGCAATCCATTAGTGATGTCTGACGCGGGCGAGGCTCCGGACACAGCGGCAGAGTCGGGGGTTTTCCCTTCTTGGCACCTTTCTCGATTCTCCCGATTTTCCATAAAAAAAAAGTCCACGCCTTCTCTCTGCTTACTCAAGAACGCGATCACTTCCGCAAAGAGCAGCGGGCGATGCCGGGGAGGGTTTGCCGGGAACGCGTGTGTGTCAGGCCCTCCAGAACACGCGTGTTAGGAGAAGGGGAGGCCTTGGGGGGGGGGGGTCCACGGGCCCCGTCACCCTGAGGTGGGAAGCGTGGCGGGAAGGGCCGTCCGGGGCCGCCCAGGATGCAAACGAAGCGGCAGGGCCTGGCTCAAACCCGCGGAGCCCCAGCTTCCTCGGCTCTGACACGGGACCGAGCCCGTGGGAGAGGCCTCTGTGCCTCGGACCTCCACCCCTCCCCTTCCCAAGGACGCCCCCCAGGCTGCGGGCAGCTCCCAGGAGGCAGAGCAGGCTCCGGCCCCACCCCCTGCGGGACGGCCCCCCACCCCGAGGGACGGCCCCCCACCCCGAGGGACGGCCAGCAGAGCACCAGGTGTTCGCAGACTCAGGCCAACGCCCAGGCCGGGAGGAGGAAGAGGAAGGGCCCGAGGGAGGGAGGGAGGGAGGGAGGAGAGGCCCCGGATCACTCTGGCAAGGCTGCCAGGCACAGCTCGCTCTCTCTCTCTCTCGCGCTCTCTCTCTCTCTCTCTCTCTCACGCACACGCACACGCACCCACACGCACGCACAGAGGTGTGAGAAGCAGTCAGCCCGCCGTGCGCGTCTGCCAGGAGGAAGTGTCTCCCGCCGGCTCGTTCGCACTCGCTCGCACAAAAGCCAAATGAGCAGCGCGGTGAGGCCGACAGCCCCATCCCCATCCCCCGGGAGGGGCCGGCACCACGGCGCCGACTGCTGCCAAGGAGGCGGGAAGAGGCGCGTGGCGCACGGCGCCCACGGCACCAGCCCTCTGGCCTCCGTTCCCCAGGCCAGGAGCCAGCAAGTCCCTCTCAGAAGCCTCTGAGGGGCCCCTGCTGCCCTGCCCGCACCCCAAGGCCTAACGCCAGTCCCCAGGGCTGAGCCCAGGGGACACCCTGCCCCCCACCAAGGGCGCCTGGAAGCTCTACAGGAAGGCAAGAACTGGGGAGACCCCCAGGAAGGTCTGACCGGAAGTGGGGCCCCCCCGTGGTCACGTGCGCCTGCAAACACCAAACACCAGGCGGGCCGGCGGGCGGCCTCCCGGCCACGTCTCAGAGGAAGCGCTCTGAGGGGTGACAACACGGTGATGACACTGGTAACAGCGACCGATGCTCCCAAACTGCCTACTGTGCGCGCCCGCCACCCGTGCTCGGCATCCAGGAAGGACTCGCATCCCCACGGCAACCCCAGGGCCCCACACGAACACGAGAGATCTCAGGCGCAGAGAGGGTGAGCGGCCTGCCTGGTCACACAGCGGGGAGGAGGGAGGCGACGCGGGGAAGAGGGGCTGTCTCGTAGCCGGGGCAGGAGAAGAGGGCGGAGGACATGACCTGGAGGAGGCAAAGGAAGGAAGAGGGAGAATCCCATCCATTCCCGGGCCCTGGACTCAAGGGGCCCTCCTAGTGTAACAGGGGTTCCAGTCAAGACAGCCCCGCCCCGGGGGTCCGCCTGCAGGTCCCTCTGCCTGGGACGCGCCTCCGCGGATTCCCACAGGCCTGGCCCCGAGCTTCCCCCATCCATCCATCCATCATCCATCCATCCATCATCCATCCCTTCCTTCATCCATCCCTTCATTCATCCATCCCTTCATCCATCCATCCCTCCATCCATCCCTTCATCCATCCATCCCTTCATCCATCCATCCATCCATCCATCCATCCCTTCATCCATCCATCCCTTCATCCATCCATCCCTTCATCCATCCATCATCCATCCATCCCTTCATTCATCCATCCCTTCATCCATCCATCCATCCATCCATCCCTTCATCCATCCATCCCTTCATCCATCCATACCTTCATTCATCCATCCCTTCATTCATCCATCCATCCATCCATCCCTTCATCCATCCATCCCTTCATCCATCCATCATCCATTCATCCCTTCATCCATCCATCCATCCATCCGTCCATCCCTCCCTCCTCCATCCATCCAGCAAACACTTTTCAGGCATCTCATGGGCATGTAGCTGGGAACACACACAAGCATGAAGAGATGGGTGAAGTACCATGTCAGCTTCTCCGTAAGAACTCCTTCCCTGGACCCCGACTTCAATTAGGACTCTCCCCCACCTCAGCCCTCCCTCCCCCTCCTCCCCTGCTCACTGACCCCCCACAACAAGCACGTCAAACTCGCGGCCCACAGCCAGCAGAACGGTACGTAAGAAACGTTTTAATAAAAATCCCGTAACTTAATTTTTACAGCATCCTGTTACACATCATCACTAATAACGAACCGCAACGTTCGCGAACGACTGATGACTGCAATCGTGCTGCATTCATGTCCCTTACGCGCCCTACGCACAGGAGCACCATTTCTCTGCCCTGATACCAGCAGCGAATGTTCTAGCAGCCGATGGCCGCGTCCTTAGTCTTGGACTGACTTGTTTGGTGAGCGCAACAGGAAATATTTCGCTTCCGGAGGACAAGAAAAATAGGTTTATTTGCGTGACGCTTATTAATCTGTGCAGTTATTCAGTGTCTGGCAAGTTAATGTTCAAGAAAAAAATAGTAATCCTCATTAAAATGTCCTATTACTTTACATTAACGATGACTATTTATCAGCCCTCTGTGTTCAGCACGTCTCTATCGGAATAACCCTACGCTTCTATGAAAACGGAAGCTTTCGTTGTTTTGCGGCCACATCCACGTACACCTTGTTTCCGTGGCCCATGTTCGCCTTCGAGTGTGACATGCTGGCCCCACAAGAACCTCAGTGCCCTGAGGCTGGGATGCTTGTGTGTGTTCCCAGCTACATGCCCATGAGATGCCTGAGAAGTGTTTGCTGGATGAATGGATGAAGGGATGGATAGATGGACGGATGGATGGATGGAGGGATGGATGGATGGAGGGATGGATGGATGGATGGATGGATGGATGGATGGATGGATGAAGGGATGGATAGATGAAGGGATGGATAGATGGACGGATGGATGGATGGACGGATGGATGGATGAAGGGATGGATGGATGGATGGATGGATGGATGGATGGATGGATGGATAGATGAAGGGATGGATGGATGGATGGATGGATGGATGGATGGATGGATGAATGGATGGATGGATAGATGGATGGATGGATGGATGGATGGATGGATGGATGGATGGATGGATAGATGAATAGATAGATGGATGGATGGATGGATGGATGGATGGATGGATGGACAGATGGATGGATGGATGGATGGATGGATGGATGGAGGGATGGATGAAGGGATGGATGGATGGATGGATGGATGGATGGATGGATGAAGGGATGGATGGATGAAGGGATGGATGGATGAAGGGATGGATGGATGAAGGGATGGATGGATGGATAGATGGATGAAGGGATGGACGGATGGAGGGATGGATGGACAGATGAAGGGATGGACGGATGGATGGATGGAGGGATGGATGGATGAAGGGATGGATGGATGAAGGGATGGATGGATGAAGGGATGGGTGGATGGATGAAGGGATGGGTGGATGAAGGGATGGAGGGATGGATGGATGAAGGGATGGATGGATGAAGGGATGGATGGATGAAGGGATGGATGGATGGAGGGATGGACGGATGGAGGGATGGATGGACAGATGAAGGGATGGACGGATGGATGGACGGATGGATGGATGGAGGGATGGATGGATGGATGGATGGATGGATGGATGGATGAAGGAATAGATGGATGAAGGGATGGGTGGATGAAGGGATGGATGGATGAAGGAATGGATGGATGAAGGGATGGGTGGATGAAGGGATGGATGGATGAAGGGATGGGTGGATGAAGGGATGGAAGGATGGATGGATGAATGAGTGAGTGAATGAGTGAATGAATGAATGGGCAATGCTCCCAGCATGGCAGCTCCCAAGAGGCGAGCTGTGGGACCCAAACCATCCCTCAGGAGCCATCCCCAAGCAGGAGGGGCCGTAAGGCTCAGGGAGAGACCCCCGAGGTGGCATCCAAGCCAAGCACCCCCCCTGCTCCCCCCTGTGTGCGGGCACCCTCTGGCCCAGGCGGGCTCCGGGGTCCATGACCTCCACGTTCGGGTTTGAGACCGACTGGAAATGAAACCGACGGGCCTTTCCCACAGAGTCCGATAAGCACGGGTCTCAGGCAGGAGGCGGCCCACCCGAGGCTGGAGCCAGACCCAGCTGTCTGGTCACGTGTCACCGACTCTCGGCCACGGCCACGGCCACGGCTTTATGTCCGGCTGAGCAGCGCCGAGTCGCTGTGACAGACACGTGGCCCGAGAGGCCTGGACTAGCTACAGAGGAGTCAGCCACCCCTCCTCCGGACGAGAGCCCAGTGTGTCCCGAGCGAAATGAGGAGGACGCTAACGGCGGGGCCCAGAGCGGCCAGTGATGAGGGAGCCTCAGATCGCAGACCCAGCCCTGCCCTCCCACCACCCCAAGGACAGTGGCTCCAGATCAGCCCGCGCCCCAGGAGAGCAAGCCCCCCCCCCCCCATGCCCAGGCTCCGGCTCCTCCTTCTCAGTGACAGCAGGTACCTCCCCGTGGCGTCACCCCACCCCTGGCTCAGCCTCCTGCCTGCTGACCGCTGGGTCCCGCCCAGCCACCTCCTGCGTCACTGCCCGCCCGGCAGGTGATGAGCGAGGAGGAGGTGCCGGGGTCAGCTGGTGACCCCACACGCCTGGAGCGGGCCCAGCCAGGGCAAAGGGCAGGAGGGACCGCGGGAGGGAGGAGCCGCGGGGACGGGAGGACTCCCCGAGGCTGGGCCTGTGGGGAAGAGGTGGGAGGCGGGGGGAAGCCCAGCCAGGAAGGAGGCGGCCACCAGGGGCCCGGGTGAGGCCGGGCTGAGAGGGAGGTGCATACAGCAGGCACTCCCTGTGCGCGTGCCAATCCCACTGTGGACCCCAGCTCAGCGGCCCCGGGCTCCATCCTCCCAGCTTTAAAGCGGAAGCCAGCCCCGGCCGGTGTTGCTCAGTGGTTAGAGCGTCGGCCTGCGGACCGCAGGGTCCCGGGTTCGATTCCGATCCAGGGCACCTGCCCAGGTTGCGGGTTCATTTCCCAGCAGGGGGCGTGCAGGAGGCAGCCGACCCATGATTCTCTCTCATCGCTGCTGTTTCTGTCTCGCTCTCTCTCCCCGTCCCTTCCTCTCCGACGTCAATAAAAATATGTTTTAAAAAGTTTTTAGAAAACGAAGTGGGAGCTCCGTGTAGCAGGTGCCCGAGGCCTGGAAAGGCCGTGGTGCCAGCGGTCACTGCCGAGGGGCCCCGACCCCCCCCCTGCCCCCGGGGCACCGTGAACCGCCCCAGCCCTCCCGCCAGGAGACAGGCCGGGGCGGGAAGCCGGTGGCCGACGAAGGTCCCCCAGGCGGCCCGGGCGCCCTTACCGTGTGGGAGCGGGCGATCTGCACGGGGTAGGAGATGCCGTGGGGCGGGTAGCGGGGCTCGGTGGCCCTCCACGTCTGTGCCACGGGCTGCGTGGACCCCGACATGGCGCCGGCCGTCCAGACGAGCTCCCTCTCAGCGGCCAGTCCTCCTCATCTGCGGGCGGGCGGCCCCGTCACAGGCGCCTGCGAGAAGCCGGGAACGAGGCGGGGTCAGCCACGGAGCCGCGTCCGCGTCCTCCGGGCCGGTGAGCAAGAGGGGGAGGCAGGCACCCCGCCCCGTCCTCCTCCCCCTCTTCCCCCCTCTTCCCCCTCCATCTTCCTCCCCCCACCGGCCCCCTCTTCCTCCCTGCCCACAGCTGTGACGTGGCCCTGGAGGAGCCCGGAGCCAACAGGCTGGGCCAGCAGCTCCCCCACAAGCCACGCCAGGAGTGGGGGCCACACCACCATCAAGGCCCCCACGGAGCGGACGCAGGACCCACCACGTGGGCGCTGCCCCCACCACCTCCGATGGCCCCCAAGACCCCCCAACCTTACCCCAGGGGACCCCAACTCTGTGGGCACTGCCCCCACCACCTCCGATGGCCCCCAAGCCCCCCAACCTTACCCCAGGGGACCCCAACTCTGTGGGCACTGCACTGCCCCCACCACCTCCGATGGCCCCCAAGACCCCCCAACCTTACCCCAGGGGACCCCAACTCTGTGGGCGCTGCCCCCACCACCTCCGATGGCCCCCAAGCCCCCCAACATTACCCCAGGGGACCCCAACTCTGTGGGCACTGCCCCCACCACCTCCGATGGCCCCCAAGACCCCCCAACCTTACCCCAGGGGACCCCAACTCTGTGGGCACTGCACTGCACCCACCACCTCCGATGGCCCCCAAGACCCCCCAACCTTACCCCAGGGGACCCCAACTCTGTGGGCGCTGCCCCCACCACCTCCGATGGCCCCCAAGACCCCCCAACCTTACCCCAGGGGACCCCAACTCTGTGGGCGCTGCCCCCACCACCTCTAATGGCCCCCAAGACCCCCCAACCTTACCCCAGGGGACCCCAACTCTGTGGGCACTGCACTGCACCCACCACCTCCGATGGCCCCCAAGCCCCCTGGGCCGCCCTGTCCGGCCGAGCGCCGCGGGTTTCGGCGTCACGGGGCCCAGTTCTCCGAAAGCGCCGGCAGCGCGTGGGAAGCAAGAGGCCGTCCCGAGAGGCCGGCGAGGGGCGTGTGGACGCCGTCCGCTCGGGCAGGCGCAGGTCAGCGTGACCCCGGGCAAGGCCGGCCTGCTGGCCTCCTGGTGACCTCGGCGCAGGTGACACTCTGACGTGGGAGCAGGACACCCAGGAGGCTGGCCCAGACCCAGCTGGGAGGACACGGGGACGACACACGGGGACACGGGGCCACACGGGGACACGGGGCCACACGGGGACACGGAGAGCGACCTGGGCCCGAGGCTCCGGGGAAAGAGAGAGACCGCCGCGTCCACGCGGGAAGGACCTCAACAAACACCTGCTGGCTCCACAGACGGGAAACCGAGGCCCAGAGCGAAGGGAAGACGCAGCTCAAGAGCGAGGGAGCCGCCGGCGTGGCTCCGTGGCTGAGCGTCGACCTATGACCCGAGGTTCAGGGTTCGATTCCCGGTCAGGGCACAGGCCTGGGTTGGGGGCTCGGTCCCCAGTGGGGGGCGTGCAGGAGGCAGCCGGTGCATAATTCTCTCTCCTCACAGATGTTTCTATCTCTCTCTCCCTCAATTAAACTTATTCTTTTTTTTTTTAATTGATTTTTTACAGAGAAGAAGGGAGAGGGAATAGAGAGCTAGAAACATCGATGAGAGAAAACATCGATCAGCTGCCTCCTGCACACCCCCTACTGGGGATGTGCCCGCAACCAAGGTACATGCCCTTGACCGGAATCGAACCCGGGACCCTTCAGTCCGCAGGCCGACGCTCTATCCACTGAGCCACACCGGTTTCGGCTAAATTTATTCTTTAAAAAAAAGAGAGAAAGGAAGCGAGTCCTAGTCGGAAGCCACTTGCACCCAGAAATCTCGGGGGTCCCCCACCCTCCCTGGGCCCTTCTCTCCCTTCTCTGCCAGCCCCTGTCCACGCCCCCTGCCCACGCCCAGGCCTCCTCCACACACAGCCGCCCAGAAAAAGGGTGTCCCTCAGGCCCCCCACCCCACACCGGCTCCCCCACCCAGAGCCCAGGAAAAGGCAAGATGGCCCGGGGACCCCCGCACCGGATGTGCCATGCGATGGGGAGGGCCGGGCTTGCGGTCACGTGACCGGGTGGACAGGCCGCACCCCAGCTTCCCGCAGGGATGTCCGTCTGGGCCCCGCACACACACACACCACCGTCCTCAGGGGGTGGCCTGCCCCCGGGAGGTCTAATGCGGGCGGACATTGGGAGGGAAGGTGGAGAGCGCCCCCCACCCCAGGGGCCCTGACTGCACCCCACTCCCACCCTAGCCATCTCTCCTCCCCGGGCTCCAGAATCAGTCACATGACCCAGGCCCGGCCAAGCAGCTTCCTGCTCCCCCGGGGCCAGGCCTGCGCGTCTCTCTTGCGCCTCCTGCTGGAGGAACCAGGAACAGGCGGGAGAGGAGGGTGCCCCGCAGCAGGAGGCAGAGCTGAAGGGGGAGGGGGTGCCGGGGCAGAGGGCACCTCGCCCGTGGAGGTGACGGGACTGCCGAACCTGCCCGGAGCCTGCAGCCCTGACTGTGCGTGCCCCACGCACCATCGTTCCCTCGGAGCTGAGGGCATCGACCTTGGAACCGACCTTGGAACCGACCTTGGAACCGCGGCAGGTGGGGGAGCCTCAGAACTCAAAATCGCTGCCAGGCAGGAGGAAAGCCCCCACGGAGCGCCCAGCGGGACGGAGCCCGCCGGGTCCTCGGAGAAGCCACAGCCCCACGGCGGGGACACGGCTCCCGCACCCCCACCCACGGCCAGCCCGGCACAGGCCAGAGACCCACGGACGCGGGGGAGCCTGCGGCCAGGGCTAGAGACCGCGTTCGTTTCGATGGACCGCTGGCTCCCCGACGAGGGGCCTGGCACCCGGCGCACAGTAGGTGCGCCCGTCTCCTCGGGCTGCCGTGCACACGCACAGTAGGTGCGCCCGTTTCCTCGGGCTGCCGTACACACGCACAGTAGGTGCGCCCGTCTCCTCGGGCTGCCGTGCACACGCACGAACTGGGGGTCTGAGAGGTTTATTCTCCCCGTTCTGGAGGCCAGGACCCCAACATCGAGGTATCAGCAGGGCCCCGCGCCCTCTTCCGGCTCCTGAGGGCCCCGGTGGCCCCTGAATTGCGGCCACATGACTGCAGCCTCTGCCCCGGGACGACCGCCACCGATTCTGCCCTCCCCTCCCCACCCCCCACCCCGGCTCCTCAGCCACAGGCCCCCGCACGGGGGGATGGGGGGGCTCCAATGTCCCTCCAACAGATCGGGGAACCCAGGCTCCGAGGGGGGAACGCACGTGCCCGAGATCACACGGCCAGCGGCGGCCAGGCCCGGTCAGAAACCACGGCGAGGCTCCGGGCCGGGAAGGGGAAGTGGCTGCCGGGAGCCCCGGGGAGGCCCGTCGGTCTCCCTTTAATCGGTGCATTTGTGTCCGCTGGACGGCGGCCAAGGCGGCCGGGCCCGGCTGCCCCGCCACGGGATCCGCTCAAGATCACTTCCTCCTCCACGTCTTCCCCCCACTTCATGGTAAAAGGAAGAGGAGGAGAGAGAAACCGCAGCCGTGAGCCGCCTCCCCACACCGGGTTCCGCACGGACCCCCGGGCGCCCCGTAAGCACCGCCCGGCTTCCTCCCCCGGGCGCCCCGGCAGGAACGTGCTTCCCACGAGCCCCAGCTCCCCCACCCGGGCCCCCTCGGGGCGGTTTTCTCTGCGGACGGAGGACAGGGGACCCGGAGGAGAAGCCGGAGTCAGGTGGTGGCGGGTGGGACGCGGGCACCGGCTGTGTGGCCTGGCAAACCGCTCACCCCTGCCCCGGGGCTGGGAGCTCAGGGGCCGGCTCAGTGCCGGCTCAGGCGGCCGTGACCGCGTCCCCGGCCCCGGACGCTGCGTTTGTAGAGGCTGACCGGCCGGGGTCTCGGGCCCGTCCGCTCCGCTGCCTGGACGGCAGGGAACCACCCCCCCAGGAGGAAAGGGCCCAGCTCGCGGCTCTGAGGTCCCGCGGAGTGAAAGCGGGCAGACGCAAAGGACGAACCCCCACTCCCACGAGGCCCCCCCGAGGGGTCAGGGTCACGGTGGGAGGGAGGCTCCGGGGTGGGGGCGGGGGAGGGAGGGCGTTTCTCGGGGACCGAGTTCTGGAGACGACGGCGGGGCTGGTGCACAGACCGCTGAGCTGGGCCCTAAGCAGGCCCTGACGGGGACTCTGGTGAAGTGTGTGTGGCCACGATTTACAGAAAAATAATAAAACGAAATGCACCGGCCCTGGCCGTTCTGCTCAGCGGTTAAGAGTGTCGGCCCTCAGACCGAAGGGTCTCGGGTTCGATCTCCGGCCCCCGGTCTAGGTCAGTGGTCGGCAAACTCATGAGTCCACAGAGCCAAATATCAACAGGACAACGATTGAAATTTCTTTGGAGAGCCACATTTTTTAAACTTAAACTTCTTCTAACGCCACTTCTTCAACACAGACTCGCCCAGGCCGTGGTGTTTTGTGGAAGAGCCACACTCCAGGGGCCAAAGAGCCGCCTGTGGCTCACAAGCCACAGTTTGTCAACCACGGGTCTAGGTGCATGCAGGAGGCTACCAGTGGATGTGTCTCTCTCACATCAATATCTCTCTCTCTCTCTCTCTCTCTCTCTCTCTCTCTCTCAAGATCAATGGAAAAAAAGAGTATCCTCAGGTGAGAAATTTTTTAAAAATTGTTTAATAAATAAATAAAAATAAAATGTGCCGCACGTCTCCTCCAGGCAGGCCTCCCGGGTTTGCTGGCCAACAGCACCCCTCGGGGCCTGTGTTGCTGTGGTGCTTCCTCCACCAGGGCTGCCCCAGGAGAGCCTGCTGCCCAGGATGCCACTTGGGGGCCCAGCACTCAGCAGCCCCTCCCAGTCCGGGCCTCGTTCGCCTCTGGCCCGCCTCACACACACCTCGGGCCCTTACGGCCCCCGCCACCCCGGGCGGCCAGGCCCTAAGCCGCCCCCTCTCTCTGTCTGCAGCCTCCACCCCATCCCTCCCGCCTCCCGCCTCCCGCGGAGACCCCGGAGGGAGGGGGGCCGGCCCCAGGCCGCCGCAGACCTCCCTGCACCAACATCTGGCCACCGTGTCCACAGCTGTGCAGCTGCCGGAAATGCCTGCCCCGCCCCGCCCCCACGCACGCAGGCCCGGAGAACAGCCTTCCGAGGAATGTCTGGGGTCGCCCCAGGAATCCCAGGGCAGCTCTCAGGGGGCGTCCCCACCACATGTGAACAAGGACAAACGTTTCTGCTGCTCGGAACAGGGCCGCCCGCGGCGGCATCGCCGGCTGGCGCCCACCCACCGACCGACACCGGCCCTCCCCGCCATCCCCCTCCCCGGCCCCCCGCGAACCAACACCCACCCCATCCCCCTCCCCGGCCCCCCACGAACCAACACCCACCCCATCCCCCTCCCCGGCCCCCCGCGAACCAACAGACCGGAGCGGGCCCACCTCCCACAGGCCTGGCCTGTTTCCCGAGAGGCCCGGGCCCGGGGGGGGGGGGGGGCGCCCTCTCTGAGCCGCTGGGTCCAGGGCTGGAACGTGGGTCCCGAAGGGCTCATTACCCCAGGGCATCTCTGGTCGCTGTCTGATGATGGGGCAGGCACGAACCCCAAGACCCTCAGCCCTTGCCGCCAGGAGTCGGACAGGGACGTGGCCTCCCAGGGCTGGCACCAGGGAAGGTAAGCCTCTCCCGGGGAGGGGGGGGGGTGTGATTATCCATTTGGGGGGGACAGGGGGACAAGATGAACCCGGTGCCAGGGCAGAAGGGGGTGGGGGGCTGTAGACACGATGACCCCACCGGGGTAAGTCCGGGCCCCGAGGAGGGGCCAGTGGGGCGACTGCTGCTCAGGGGACCCCCGCGTCCAACTCCTTCGGGAGAAGAAAGACGGATGGAAGTCGTGTCTGGATTTGTACTTTTTATTTTAATATATATTTCTTTCTTTTTTTTTAATTTCAGAGCGGAAGGGAGAGGGATAGAGAGAGAGAAACATCCATGAGGAGAGAGAATCATGGACCGGCTGCCTCCTGCACGCCCCCCCCTGGGGATCGAGCCCGCAACCCGGGCCTGTGCCCTGACCGGAATCGAACCCGGGACCTTTCAGTCCGCAGGCCGACGCTCTATCCACTGAACCACACCGGCCAGGGCAGCACTTTTTATGTTAAAAACACGGATATAAACCCAACCCAACCGCCCAGACAACACAGCCCGCGGCTCCGCTGTGACCGGCGGCGCCCGCCGTGTGGTGAGCGGGCGGCCACGGGGAGGACCGGGAGCCTGGGGAGCGGGAGGCTGAGGGGGCCGGGCCGGGCGGGAATGTTCCCGAGGCCACGGCCCTGGAGAGGCGGCAGCAGGCAGCGGTGGCCGGAGCGGGGCCCATGGCCCGGGGATCCTCCGTGGCACCGCCCACCCCAGCGCGACACACACTGGCCCTGACGAGGGGCCCGGGCAGGACCCCGACCCGGCTGCCCTCCGACCCGCTGCCCTCTGACCCGGCTGGCCTCCGACCCGGCTGCCCTCCCACCCGGCTGCCCTCCGACCCGGCTGCCCTCCCACCCGGCTGCCCTCCCACCCGGCTGCCCTCCGACCCGGCTGCCCTCCGACCCGCTGCCCTCCGACCCGGCTGGCCTCCGACCCGGCTGGCCTCCGACCCGGCTGCCCTCCGACCCGGCTGCCCTCCGACCCGGCTGGCCTCCGACCCGCTGCCCTCCGACCCGGCTGCCCTCCCACCCGGCTGCCCTCCGACCCGGCTGCCCTCCCACCCGGCTGCCCTCCGACCCGGCTGGCCTCCGACCCGCTGGCCTCCGACCCGGCTGGCCTCCGACCCGCTGGCCTCCGACCCGGCTGCCCTCCGACCCGGCTGCCCTCCGACCCGGCTGGCCTCCGACCCGCTGCCCTCCGACCCGGCTGCCCTCCGACCCGGCTGCCCTCCGACCCGCTGGCCTCCGACCCGGCTGCCCTCCGACCCGGCTGCCCTCCGACCCGGCTGGCCTCCGACCCATGGGGCGAGCGGGCTGTGGCAACCACACGCCGCTGTGCCCTGAGCCACCTCAGTCCCGGATGGGTGTGCAGAAGGCAAGCAGGGAATGTGTCTCTCACATACACGTGTCTCTCTCCCGCCCTCCCCCTCTCTCTCTAAAGATCCATGGGCCCTGGCTGGTGTGGCTCAGTGGTTAGAGCCTCGGCCTACAAACGGAAGGGTCCCGGGTTCGATTCTGGTCAAGGACACAGGCCCGGGTTGCAGGCTCCATGCCCAGTAGGGGGCGTGCAGGAGGCAGCCAATCAACCAATGATTCTCTCATTGATGTTTCTCTCTCTCTCTCTCTCTCTCTCTCTCTCTCCCTCCCTCTCCCTCTCTGAAACCAACAAAAATATATTTTAAAAAACAAAATGAATTTGAGCTTGCTATAGCAACAAAGTCTAACCTATTCCGGTGCTCTCCTCTATGAGACAAGCCGTTATAGAGACTTAGACAGTGTTTAAGAAAATAAATAAAAATAATAAAAATAATAAAATAAATAAGTAAATAAATAAAATAAAACAAAGATCAATGGAAAAACTATCCTCAGGTGACAATTTTTTAAAAAACTTTAATGAGTAAATATGCCACACGCCTCCTCCAGGGAGGCCTCCCTGGTTGGCTGGCCGGCCGCGCCCAGCTGGGCCTGTGCTGCCGTGGTCGCTCCCCTATGGGGCTGCCCCAGGAGAGCCTGCTGCCCAGGACGCCTCCGCGGGACGCGACCCCGCCTCCCGGGTCTGGCCCAGCAGCACCAGGTGCAGCCGACAGAACCGGCCTGGAGTCGGAAATCCAGGCGCTGCCGGGCCGCTCCCTCCCTTCCTTCCAAGGCTCCGGGGAGGGTCCCTCCCACCGCCTCCGGCTCCCGGCCACGGCACTCGGCACTCCCGCCTCTGCCCGTCTTCCGGGGACCGTCCCTTCGTGCGTCTTCGCTCTGTCTCGTGTAAGGCCCCCGGCCCCCGAAGTCAGGGCCCACCCGAAGCCCGGGTGACCTCGCCTCAAGCTGCATCTGCAAACACCCTGTCTCCACGCCGGCGACAGGAGGGAGCCGGCTACCAACGGGGGCAGATGTGTTTTGGGGGCCACCATCCAGCCCCTTTCCCGGCCACGGCCTTTCCTGGCATGGCGCCCCGCCTGCCCCCCGCCCCCCGACACCGGGCGAGGCCCCGGCAGAACCTCCACGAAGCCGATGAGGGGGCAGAGGCGCGGAGACGGGCCGGGGGTTGAACGCAGTCTCTGAGCGGCCCTGCCACGCCGCCGGGCAGACTCACCCCACCTCCCAGGCCCCCGGGAGGCGGGAAGGGGTTCGCGCAGAAGCTGGGCGCGTCTGAGTCTCCCGTGTCAGGGGGAGCGAATCCCACCCTCAGGGGTGGAGGGGGCCTTGGCCCCGGTCAACGCCACCTCTCCCCCAGGGTATCCCCTCCCCCAGGGTATCCCCTCCACAGGGGTATCCTCTCTCCGGGGGTATCCTCTCCCCCAGGGTATCCTCTCCCCCGGGGTATCCCCTCCACAGGGGTATCCTCTCTCCGGGGGTATCCTCTCCCCCAGGGTATCCCCTCCACAGGGTATCCTCTCCCCCAGGGTATCCCCTCCACAGGGTATCGCCAGCCCTGCCTGCAGCCCACACAGCTGCCCAGCCGGCCAGAAAAGGCCATTATGACCTCACAGGCCGGGAATGATGTGATCAGCCTGGGAAGGAGGCTGCACCCCGACAAAGGGCTCGTTGTCATGCAAATGCGAAGGGGCACCCCGCCTCCCAGCTCAGAGCCCCGCGGAGAAGTCCTCCCAGAGAGTGGGCGTCTCCGGCCTCGGGTCTGGACCAAACGGGGGGGGGGGGGCGGGGGGGGCGGCTCTGGGCCTGGGCCAGGGGCGGAGCCCGATTCCCAGAGACCACCCCCGCCTGGACCCGGGTTCCAGTCCCACCTCCTCCAAGCGGAGCCCCTGCCCGGGGAGGCCTGGAGCGAGAGCAGGGAAGGGAGTCGTCGGCTCACAGCGCTGAGCATCACCCGGCACCCCCACGGCACCCGGCACCCCAGAACGAGCGAGTCGCGCCCCGAAGGCCTGCTCACCGCCCCGCCGAGGGCAGGGGTCCGAGGGGGACCAGGACCCGCCCAGGGGGCAGAGCGAGGAGGCAGAGCTCAGACAGGAGGGCCCGTGAGCCCGCAGACAGCACGGGGCCAAGTCCCACGTGGGGGCTGCCGACCTCGGCGGTGAGCCCACAGGGAGGTCGGCGGTCGAGGCTGCCTGGTTCTCACAGGCCCTGAGCCCCGCCCCCTGTCCTGACTCCTGCCCTGGCCTACAGCGGGGAGCAAAGGAGGGAACTGAGGCTCAGGAAGGCCCGGTCGCCCAGCCCAGAACCGCCCCCTGGGCAGTGGGGACCATGAGCGCCCTCCCTCCCCGTGGCTGAGGCGGATGAAATGAGGCCGCGCCGGACAGACCACGGCGGTCCCATCACGGGGACAAGAACACGGCTCAGCACGCGCCGCTCCTCTCCCCGCGCTCCGCACGCACTAACTCATTTCACCCTCCCGTGAGCCCGACCAGGGACTCCACACGTATCCCCATTTCACAGATGAGGAAACTGAGGCTTGGCGGGGCGAAGCCACTGGCTCTCGTTCACACAGCCAGCGAGGGGCGGGTGTGCACTCGAACCCAGGGCAGCCGGGCCTGCCCGGGCTTAGTCTCTCTCTATTGCATCACTGCAGGCTCACATGGAGCTGCTCAAAATAACACGGAGAGATCCCGTGTGCCCTGCAGCCAGCTTCCTACACAACTACACACGGGTCAACGTCAACCGCGTCACCAGGAAACCAACACTTATTCAGACCTCACCAGTTTACACACAGTGTGCGTGCATGTGTGTGTGTGCATGTGTGTGTGTGTGCGTGTGTGTATGTGTGTGCATGTGTGTATGTGTATGTGTGTGTGTGCATGTGTGTGTGTGTGTGTGCGTGTATGTATGTATGTGTGTGCGTGTGTGCATGTATGTGTGTGTGTGTGTGCGTGCTCAGCTCAGCACTTTCTATTTATTTACTTTTTTGTTGTTACTTATTTAATCCTCACTGGAGGATATTTTTCCATTGGTTTCTAGAGAGAGCGGAAGGGAGAGGGAGAGAGAGAGAGAAACATCGATGTGAGAGAGACACATCATCGATGGGTTGCCTCCTGCACGCACCCTGACCAGGGCCCGGGCCGGGAACCTGCAACCAAGGTACGTGCCCTTGACCGGAATCGAACCCAGGACCCTTCGGTTCACAGGCTGACACTCTATCCACGGAGCCACACCGGCCAGGATGTCCATGCGCTTTTTTTTTTTTTTTTTATGTTTTTATTGATTTTAGAGAGAGAAGAAGGAAGAGGGAGCGAGAGAGATGAAACATCCGTGATGAGAGAGCATCCTTGATCAGCTAGCTGCCTCCTGCACGCCCCCCACCAGGGATCGAGCCCGCAATCCAGGCACGTGCCCCGACCGGGAATCGAACCGGCAACCTCTTGGTGCCCGGGGCGACGCGCAGCCACCGATCCACGCCGGCCGGGCCAGCTCTGTGCACTTGCACCTCCGGGCCGTGTGGCCACCACGGTCCACAGAAGGTCCATCCTGAGGGTCCCTGTGTGACGGGTGGGAGGGGGCGAGTCCAGGGAGGAGGACTTGAGGACAGCAAGGGGCACTCACGGGCCCCCTGGAAGGGGGCGCAGCCTTCCCTGGGTCCCCAGGCAAAGGGTAAGGACCCTCAGACAGCACGCGGCGGGCGTGGGCGCCCGGTCGTGAGGGGAACGCCGCACGCGCCTGCTGGGCCGAGGAAGAGGCTCCGAGCCAGCCGCCAGCCCTGCATCCGGTGTCACTTACAGACGCACCCGCCGCCACCCCCCGGGAGAGCGCCGGCCCGGACCGGCCACGCGGACACGATCGGGGTGCCGGGCTCAGGTGTGGTGGGAGACAGGACAGAGCAGGCCCGTGCTGGGGGAGCCCCGGGGACCGTGGCCCAGGACCAAACGCAGACAGAATCTAGGGACCCAGGCCCCTCTAACTCTCGGGGCTGGGGTTCCCACATCTATAAAATGGGGGGGGGGGCTCTCAACAAGGAAAAAAAGAAAAATCGCTGGAGATTTAAGTAGAGAACAGAGCCCTGGCCGTGTGGCTCAGTGGATAGAGCGTTGGCCTACAGACTGAAGGGTCCCGGGTTCGATGCCGGTCAAGGGCACAGGCCCAGGTTGTGGGCTCCATCTCCAGTGAGGGGTGTGCAGGAGGCAGCCAGTCAATGATTCTCTCGCATTATGGGTGTTCCCCTCTCTCTCTCTCTCTCTCTCTCTCTCGCTCTTTCTCTCTCTCTCTCTCGCTCTCCCTTCCTCTCTGAAATCAATAAATATACATATTTTTTAAATATCTAACTCAAACCCAAGCCCGTGTGCACACCTTCGGGCAACCACAGACCCCGGCCGAGCAGAGCCCCAGGGACTGGCCTGGGTTTCCCCGGGCAAACCTACGGCGGCTCACACTGCATGGGTGACAGAACGGGGGCTCCGAGAGGTCCCGGGACGTCCTCTGACCCCCCATGGGTGACAGAACGGGGGCTCCGAGAGGTCCCGGGACGTCCTCTGACCGGGCCCCGGCCGTTCGCGCCTGTCAGGGGCGGGGTGGGACGTTAATTAGCCCCCATTCGCCACACACCCATCCGTGGGGTGGAGACAGGCGGCGCGCCCATTTCTCGGGTGGGAAAACTGAGGCGGAGGGAAGCGACCTGTCCCAGGTCGCACGGGCAGGAAGCGTTTGGCTGGGACGTGAGCCCGGCCGCGGGCCAGGAGCCCGCAGGTCCTCTCACATCACCCCACGCCTGCGTGACACCCTTCCTGGCCCCACCGCACAGACGAGGACACCGAGGCCCCGCGGGTGAGGGGAGGCCACCTGGTCTGGAAGGAGGGGTCGCGCCGGGATCCGAACCCGGACGGTGGCAAGCAAGCCAGCAGTGCCGTGTGGGACGCAGACCCTCCCGGGCCCCGGCTGGAGCCCCCACGCGCCGGGCCGCTGCCCCCCACCGGCCCCCCACCGGCCCCGGCGCGCCCAGACCTCAGGACACGTCGCTCCCTCACCCCGCCGCCCGCCGCCGAAGGCTCCTGTGAGCTCGGGGCCCTTCCAACTTTCCAGTGTTGATTCCGCGGCCGCTGCCAGGGCCCTGGGCAAGCCCGGGCCGGTGGCGCTGATTTCAAACCAGACACGGGCACCCCGCCAAGCGCCACCGTGGTGGGAGCCGGGCCCGGGGACGCCGCAGCGCGGCCTGCACCCGGCCCCCTCCCCGGCGGCACCCCCGAGCCCCAGGCCACCTCTGGGGCCCGTGCCAACGCGCAGACGGGACCACCCAGACCCTCGGCACGGCCTGTGGCCCCGGGGAAGCCGCCCGGTCCCACCCCTGCGTCCCCTCCCTCGATGGACAGCCGCCAAGAGGCGCTCCCCCCTCCCCCCCCCCCCGCCCGGCCACCCGCCCCCTCGCGCCTTTTCCGGGGCTACGGCCCCTCCCGGTGATACGGCGGCCAGCCCATTGTCCGATCCACCAGCCCGGTCCCGGGCCGGCCCATTGTCCCATCCACCAGCCCGGTCCCGGGCCGGCCCATTGTCCGATCCACCAGCCCGGTCCCGGGCCGGCCCATTGTCCGATCCACCGGCGGCACCGGGTCCACGCGGCCCGGTCCTGGGCCACCTCATCGGGCAGAACCGGACTCCCGCCCAACGAGCCACCGGCCTCCCCGAGGGTGCCCCCGGCCCAGGGCCCAGCCCCCCGCGGGCCTGGCGGTGTCCCTGCCCACCCCAGAGCCCGGAAACTTCTCTTACCGAGCACATGACCAGCCGTTCCCTCGCGTCAGCTCCAAACACAACTTGAAGGAACTCTCCCACAGAAAGGAGAGAGGGAGGGAGGAGGGCGAGGGGAGCGCGCCCGCGGAGGGTCGGCCGAGTCCACGCCTGCCCCGCCGGCCGCCGGGAGACACCCCGCGTCCAATGTCAAACCATCCTCCCCGCAGGCCAGCCCGGGGGGCGGCCCTCCAGCCGCGCCTTCCCGCGAGACTACGGGCGCCCCGGGACGGGGAGGCCCCGAGGCCCGGCGGCAGCCAGGCCGCCCCCCCAGGTCCCCGCGATGCCCCCCGAGACGGGGCCCGCCCCGCAGCGGCCGCCCACGAGGTCAGGCCCGGCGCTCCCGCCTGCCTCCCGCCGCTCGGGCCGTAAACACGGGGAATTACATAAGTCCACTCCTCCTGTCGGGGAGCCAAAAGTAAGAGCCTTTTTTCCCCAGCCTTGGCAGTAAGTAATAATTCCTCATCGCCATGGCAACCCTGGCGGGCTGCCAGCCGCCACTCAGGAGCTGAGACACTGGGAGGCCTTTTTATAGCTCGGCAGCAGGCCTCTTCGGCAGCCCCGCTCGCTCGTGGGGAGCAAGCGCGGGCCCGGCCGCATTCCCCTCTTTAACCCGTTTCCTCCCAGCGGGACCCGCCCCCCGGGGGCCTGGTGAGCCTGAGCCACTGCCCGGCCCTGCCCCTGCCCCTGCCCCTGCCCGCCCTCCGGCCTCCTCTCCGGCGACAGAGCCAGGGGTTCGCTCTGCCTTTATATTTCTGTCCCCGCTGCAAGCTCAGGAAAAGCACAGGACCCTCCCCTGGGAATTCTGAGCAGGGGTCACCGCGGCGACGGGCCCAGAGGGCGGGGTCACACACACACACATGCACACGCATGCACACGCACGCACAGGCCAGCACGGATGGCAGTGACGAGGGGAGGTGCCCCTATAGCGGTCCCCAGCCGCGACGTGGGCCCCGGACAGCACCCTGAGCTGTGCGGGTGAGGGGAGGCCCCCAGGCGGCGGCGGCACGTGCAAAGGCCCTGAGGCCGGAGGGAGTCTGGGCGCTGCAGGAGCAGAGAGAAGGCTGGCGTGGCCCGGGGCAGGGGCGGGGGCGGGGGCGGGGGCGTAGGGTTAGAAGAGGTCAGGGAGGAACAGGAAGCGGGGGGAGGGGGGGGCCTTGGGGGGTAGCAAAGGAGGGCGCTCCCCAGAGGAAACACGGCCACGATCACCACCACAGCCACGCGGCCTGGGTGCCGGCGCAGGTGCCATCCCCACCCCCACGGACGGGGAGGAGGCAGCACAGGGAGGTCAGGAGGCTGCCCCGGCCACGCCACGTGCTGTGGTCAGCAGGAGCCACGGGGGATGGGGGGCGGGGTGGGGGGTCCGATGTGCGTGCCTCGAGGGCCCGTGGCCACGCCACTCGCAGGGACACCGAGGCGGAGACCGTACGTGTCAACTTTCATCCGCTCGCCCCTCGGGGGGCCCCCCCGGCCCCCCCCCGCTTTCCCCAAGAAAGCGCCGCCCTGGAAGCCAAGGCGGGGGGTGCTCCCCTCCAAAGCCTTCCTTTAGGGGTGGGGAAACTGAGGCACGCAGAGGCGCGAGGCAGCGAGCAGAAGCCGCGTGTTTAGACCACGGGTCCCGGCGCCGCCGTCCCGCCGCCGGCTGGCTCTCGCCGTGACCCCCGTGACCCCGCGGGGAGACCACGGAACTCGCGAACAGCGAGCCAAACCGGCCAGGAAGCGGCCGGGCGGCCTCACCGGTTCCTTTTGTTCCTCTGTTGGCTTTGGACGCGGGCCCGGCACAGCCCCGACCTCCACGGAGGCCGTCCCGGACGGAACCCTCCTGGAATCCGGAGATACTCCCCAAGCCCCGAGCTCCGGGCAGGGCCGTGGCCTGGCCGTCACCCCCGGGGGAAGCCGGGCAGTTGGGGGGCGGGGGGAGACGGCGACCCCGACCCAGCCCCACGCTGCCCCCTCTTTAGACGGAGCCACTCGGCGAAGGAACGCTCCCCTCCCCACGCCTCCGACGGTCGCCGTCCCCACGGGCCACTTCCGAGACCCGGCGGCGGGCAGAGCTCAGGGTCTGTGGGAGAGGCCCGTGACGGGGACGCAGGCTCAGGGGCACGGGCGGCGAGGAAGGGCGTTCGGTCCCTGCCCTGGCCGCCCCGGAGGAGGCCCCTTCCCCACACCGCCCTGAGCGGCTCCCGGGGCCTCTCTGGGGGAGGGGATGGGGCGCCTGGGGGTCTGTTGGTGGCTGGCGCAGGCGGGAGGGGCGGCAGGGCGAGCGTGGGCGCCTCAGGGTGCTCAGGGTCTCCCCGAAGCTCCAGGCCTGGATCCCTGGAATCCTGTGGCGAGGGGGGAGGGGACCCGGGGCGTTTCGTGCTGCCCGACTGGGAGTCTCGACGGCGGCGGCCCCAAGGGTACACGGAGCTGGGCTGACCCAGGGCAGACCCCAGCCGCGTGCCAGCTGTGTGGCCCGGGGCAGGCCCCTGAACCTCTCTGGGCCCTCTCCTTCCCTGCCTTTGGCTATGCTTCCGTGGGCGTGGCCTTGTGTGGACAAAGGGTCTCTGCAGACGTGACCACGTTAAGGACGGAGAGGTCACTCCAGGCGACGACGGGCCGAGCTTGGATGGCCAAGTCCTCACGGAAGACGCCCAGGAGAGATGGCAGTGACCGGCGGGCGCGTGGAGCCGCCTGGACGGGGCCCGGGAGGACCCCCTCCCATCGGCTGGAGGGAGCCGGCCTGCCCACGCCGGGAGTTCGGGCAGAGCGACCTGACCGGCAGCGGGCTCGTCCGAGGAAGCCGCCCTGACCGCAGACTCGGACCGCGTTTCGCTCCGGGGACCTCAACGCCGTGCCTGCGCTTATTTAACTTGCGGCCTCCTCCCCGAAAAGCCATCCGAACGAACGAACACTCCTCGGCGAGGGAGGAGGGGGAGGAGGCCCCTTCGGTCCCCACGCCGCTCCCGAGTCACCCTCCGGCCTCACCCCAAGCCCGCTCCCCCGAAGGCCTGGGTGACGCTGCCCTAGGCGACAGGCTCGCGCAGGCCTGACGCTGACGGCGGTCTCGGTGCCGACGAACCGTGTGTGGCCCACACGTGGCCCCCCCGTTCCCACCCTCCGCTCTCCCCCAGACCACGCCCCGGGGGACCCTCTGGGCCCGCACACACCCCAACGCAGCTAAAGGGCCGGTGTGTCCCGGCCCGAAGGAGGAGAGAGCGCTCAGCTCTGTCCCGATGACCTTAAGGCAGTCCCTTGGGCTCCCAGAGCCTCAGTTACCGCATCTGTAAAATGGGAGCGTTGAAAACCAGCACCCACACCGAGCTAACAGGAAAACCCAGCGGCGGCTGGCTACCCAGCGCCCTCCTGGCCTCCGCCAGTGCCATACGACAAGAAACGGCGACGGGGGGGGGGGGGGGGGGGGGGGCAGAGACGGTCCAGCTTCCCGCGTCACAGCCCAGAGCTGGGAGCCACCTGAGCGCCCGTCAGCCCAACCGTGACACCTCCTACGATGGAACGGTTACTCCGCGATAAAAAATAATAAACTATCGGTACGTGCAATCGCCCGGAGGAATTGCAAAAACTCAGGAGGCCTGGCCGGTGCGGCTCATCGTCCCTGGGCCCGGAAAGGTTGCCGGTTCGAGTCCTGGTCGGGGCACAGGCCTGAGTTGCAGGTTCTGTCCCCGGCGGGGGGCGTGTAGGAGGCAGCCGATGGATGGTCCGCTCTCACATCGATGTTTCTCTCTCTCTCTCTCTCTCTCACCCTGACTTCCTTCCTCTCTCTCTTTAAAAAAATAAAAACCAATTTAAAAAGGACATGCAGAGAGGAAGAAGCCAAATACAAAAACGTTCATACTTCAACACTATCTTTTTCTTTTTTTTTAATATTTCTTTATTGACGTCAGAGAGGAAGGGAGAGGGAGAGAGGTAGAAACATCCATGATGAGAGAGAATCACGGATCGGCTGCCTCCTGCACGCCCCCCTACTGGGGATCGAGCCCACAACCCGGGCCTGTGCCCTTGACCAGGAATTGAACCCGGGACCCTTCAGTCTGCAGGCCGACGCTCTATCCACTGAGCCACACTGGTTAGGGCTCACACTGTCTATCTTGATTGTGGTGGTTGGTCAAGGAATCACTGCATTTGTCAAAACTCAGGGGGGACGCCTTAACCAGTGTGGCTCAGCGGATAGAGCGTCGGCCTGAGGAACGAAGGGTCCCAGGTTCGATTCTGGCCAAGGGCACAGGCCCGGGCTGTGGGCTCCATCAGTGGGGGGCGTGCAGGAGGCAGCCGGTCCATGCTTCTCTCTCATCGTGGATGTTTCTTTCTCTCTCTCCCTCTCCCTTCCTCTCTGAAATCAATAAAAATATATTTTAAAATGTAAAAATAACAATAAAAGGGCAGCCAGGCGCGGCACAGGGACGGGAGATCCTGGGCCAGCGGCCGCGAGCCCGGCCCTGGCAGAGGGCAGCTCCCGCCCCGGGAGTGATGGGGGGCAGGCGGCGCCTGGGAGCCGCGGCGGGAGGGCGTCCCCCGGGCCCGATTAGAGGGCCCGCCGCAGGCAGACACGCTCGGCTGTCAGCCTTGCCCTCCCAGCCCGCCATCAGAGGCACCATTAATTGCTGTCATTTGAGGGTGGCCTGTGGGGAGGGGAGGGGGTGTGGGAAGGAGAGGAGCGGGGAGGGGGAGGGAGGAGTGGGTGGAGGGAGGGGAGGGAGGAGGGGGAGCAGCGGGGGGAGGGGAGGACAGGAGCCTCCTGAGCTGGACAGACCGAGCCCTCCACGGCCCAGCCGGTGTGGCTCAGGAACCAGGAGGTCCCGGTTTGATTCCCGGTCAGGGCACAGGCCCAGGGGGTGGGCTGGGTCCCCAGGAGGGGGCGTGCAGGAGGCAGCCGGTCCGTGATGTTCCTCTCGCGTGGATGTTTCTCTCTCTCCATCCCCCTCTCTTCCTCTCTCGCAATAAAAATATTTTTAAAAATAAAATCTAAAAAAAAAAAACAAAAAAACCACAACGAGACCCCCGTGGGTTCTCCGCCTCCCTCCTCCGCCCGGTGCGGGGACCCACCGCCCAGGAGGGACAGGTCGAGTCCGGAGCCCTGTGCGGACACACACACCTGTCCCGTGTCCGTCTGGTCCTGATCTTCGCCCTCGGGGTCCCCCCTGCACACCCGAGCCCTCACCCCTTACCCTCAGGCGCCTCGCCTTCCCACCCGAGACTTCAGCCAGGCCCAGCGCCCCTCCCCCAGGCCCCACGGCGGCACGGAGGGCTCCCATGCTCCTCTGCCGCTCGCACACTTGGGGACACCCCGACACCCCCCCCCCCCCCGGCTCCACTCTGCACGGGGGACAAGGCCCGGTCCCCCTCGAGGGGCCATTCTGAGGACTGAACGGCATGGTCCCACGGGTGCCGAGGGCGGATGCACAGCTGCTGGCCCATTACCACCCCCGACACTGCGCCCTTGACCCCCCGCCCCGCCCCGCCCCGCCCCCCTCCAGGCCTCCCCAGATGCAGAGGCCGCAGCCCGAGCAGCCCAGGTCAGCACCCCTCCCCACCGCCGGTCCCCAGACGAGCCCCGAGCCTCCTCTCTGGGCTGAGGGAGCTCCGGGGAGCGTTCGGGGAGGACCCCGCCCCCCCTCCCCCGTCTGTCGGCCCCCCTCCCTCCGAGGTGATGGATCGCCCCAGAGGAGGAAGCTAAGTGCTCGCAGACAAAAAGCCCTTTTATCGTCCTCGGCTGGGCCTCTGGCATGACAAGCAGATAACTCAGCCTCGGAGGGAGGGCTCCCCATTAGGCCGGGGATGGATGGAGGGCCGGCGGCAGGCGGGGGAGGAGGGGACCCCCAGCCGGGCAAGGCCACCTTCCTCCCCACTTCAAAGGCACCCAGCGCGGCGGGTGGGGGACCCGGGCTGGCGCCCTGGAGGGGCCCCCACACCCCAGATGAAACCCTCCCCTGTGGGGCCCAGGGCGCGGCCAGGGAAGCCGGCAGCCCCCAAGGCTGTCCCTGGAAGCCGGCAGCCCCCAAGGCTGTCCCTGTCCTTCCCGGTGCTTCCGGGGCCCTCAAGGCTGAGGGGCGAAGGCGGGAGGCTGCCCCCAGAAGCCCACGCGCCCGCGTGGCTCCTGCCGACTCCTACGCACCAGCGAGCCCGTTCCACGCAGCCTCCGGGCCTTTGCACGGTGGTCCTCTCTCTGAGACACCTGCCCGTTCCCCTTCCTCTCCCCCTGCAGATCTCTGCTTTAAATGCCGCCTCCGCAGGGAAGCCCACCCTGACTACCCCCAAGCCCTGCAGCTGGTTCCTCACCCCGGCGCTTCCCACCACCGACACCCTATGTGTCTGACTGGTTTACTGTCCGCCTGCCCGGCGAGGATGGGTGCTCGTCCGTCTTACAGCAGCCGGAACGGGGCCGGGCACACAGTAGGTGCTTTAGAAGTCACCATGCGACGAATGACCGCTTCGGGAGAGGACGGAGATCGCCTGGCGCGGCTCAGCGCAGCAGCCCGTGGCTACCGACACTGAAACCAGCTGCCCGGCTGGCGTGGCTCAGGGGTGGGCATCAGCCTATGAACCAGGAGGTCAGGGTTCGATTCCCGGTCAGGGCACAGGCCCGGGTTGCGGGCTCGAACCCCAGTGGGGGGCGTGCAGGAGGCAGCCGGTCCATGATTCTCTCTCATCACTGATGTTTCTATTTCTCTCTCTCCCTCTCCCTTCCTCTTGGAAATCAATACAAATATACACGGAGTGGCCAGATGATGATCTCTGAACGCATAATAATCTGGCCACTCAGTGTATATGTGTATGTATGTATATACATATATATATATCTATATATATTAGAGGCCCGGTGCATGAATTCGTGCGTGGGTGGGGTCCGGCCAGCCTGGCCAGGGGGAGGGGACATGGGCGGTTGGCCGGCCTGCCTGCTGGTCGCACTCCTGGTCGAGGGGATAATTTGCATATTAGCCTTTTATTCTATAGGATATATATACACTGAGTGGCCAGGTGATTATGCGCTCAGAGGTCACCATCGTCTGGCCGCTCCGTGTCTAGTGAATAAAATGAGGTGGCAGCCCCACTGGGGGCTCCCAAAGAAAAGCCCTAACAGCTGGCGGAGCACCTACTGTGTGCCGGCTCGGTTCTGCATGCGCTCATTTCATCCGCACAGCAGCCCTGGGAGGGGTGCTGTTACCCCCCAGTTCACAGAGGGGGAAACCGAGCCACAGAGATGGAGCGGCGTGCCCCGGGTCCCCGCGTGAGAGCGGCCGTGCCAGGCCTGCACCCAGGACGCCTCCCCTCACGCCGGACCCAGAGACCGCCCCCCCGAGGGCTCCCTGGAGCCCAGCCCACCCTCAGGCACAGAACCCCGAGACGGAGGAAACCTCACCCCCATCCACGCCGCCGGGGACCCCCTGTTCTGAGGCCTCCTCTGAAAACCCCTGCGCTGGACCAGGGGACACCCCTCCCTGGGGCACCCACCACCTCCTCCTGCCGTCCCCCACCCTGAACAACCCCACACAGGCACGCCGAGCCCCCACCACGTCCGCCAGGTGGAATCCGGCTCCCCAGCGACGCCCGGCCCCCGCCCCCCGCCCATGAGCCGGCCGAGCGGCGAGGAGCGGGGACAGACGCGGACCTACCACACACTCGGCCGCCAGCAACGCTGTGTCCTCAGAGACGCCAGGGAACCTGCGGGGAAAACAGGGGTCTCGTCAGTCACGGTCGCATCCTCCGCGCAGGCGCTCCGCTCCTCCCGACACCCCGAGACGCAGGCTCCGCACACCCTGGAGCCCAGCGGGTCCGGCTCGTGCCCCCAGACCCAGAGCTGGGGTCCCATCGGGACGGCGGGATCACAGAACCCCCCTGAAAGAGGGGGGCCCACGGTCCCCGGCCAGCCACTCCCGAGTCTCCATTCAGAGCCAGAACCACGTGGTGAGTGAGTGTCCAGACCTAAGAGGACGCCCGGAGCCCTGGCCGGTGTGGCTCAGTGGATGGAGCGTCGGCCTGAGGACTGAAGGGTCCCGGGTTCGATTCCGGTCAAGGGCATGGACCTTGGTTGCAGGCACATCCCCAGTAGGGAGGTGTGCAGGAGGCAGCTGATCGATGTTTCTCTCTCATCCATGTTTCTAACTCTCTCTCCCTCTCCCTTCCTCTCTGAAATCAATCAAAATATATTTTAAAAAATTAGGGTGCTGATCGCCTCCGGAGAGGAGGCGGCGGGGGCCACTCGGTGTCACCTTGAAAATTACTCGTTAACCTGCGCCCGTGTTTTTATGCATTTTTTTTCCCCAGAGAGGAAGGAGAGGGAAAGAGAGAGAAAGATCAATGACGACAGAGCATCGTGGACCGGCTGCCTCCTGCACGCCCTGCACTGGGGATGGAGCCCGCAGCCCGGGCCTGTGCCCTGGCCGGGAATCGAACTGTGACGCTGACCACTGAGCCATGCCAGCCGGGCGGCTTATGCGCTCTTTCCCGTGGCGGCGCCTGCACGGAGAGAACACGCCAACCATCGTGTTTCCCGTGGGCAGAGCGCCGGACGGAGCCCGCACAGCTGGCCGCGGCCCCAGCTCCTCCGCGGGCGGACGGCGTGACCTTGGGCAAGCTCCCGCTGCGGCGGTCCCCCAGGCCCGCTCCTCCCAACCCCTCTTGGTCTTGACGGGACTCCCTGCAGCCCCCGCCTGCCCGCGGCAAACCCTCGGCGGGGTCAAGTCAGGTCAAGTTCTCCAAAACCCCCGGGGGCCCCACGCCACGCCTGCGCTCGCTCTGCAGAAAGGGAAGCGGCGCCCGCGTGAGATGAGCGAACCGCAGGGCGGGCGCGGCAGAAGCCTCCGGTGAGCCCCGGGCCTCGCAGGCCTGGGCATGGGCCTCCGGAAGGGACAGCGGCTGCGTTTGGGGATCGGGGATCCGGGCCGGGCAGGGGGAGGAGGAGGGCCTAGCACAGCTCCTTTGCCGTGGGGCCGCCCGGCGCATCCTTTCACGCCCGGTGTCAGGGTCCCTGTCACGGCGGCAGGAGCAGCCCAGACAGCCGGCGCGGGAGGAGGCGGCTGATGCTTCATTTCCCTTCTCCAGCGACAGCCGAGGCGTGCGGCCACACGCAGCTCTCCGTGCAGCCGCCGGAGAGGCCCTCGCCAAGTTCACGAGGTCCGATGCCCGCCAGCAGCGGGGCGATGGGGCCGTGAGCGGGCGGCTGGGCCTGGAGCGGGGCTAAGGGAGCAGGCGGCTGTGGCCCCACCAGAGAGGGCCCGGCCCGTCCAATGCGGGGCACAGAGTCGGGGGGTGGGGGGCTGAGGGGCAGCCCTGAGCCCTGACCACGAGCACCCCCAGCCCCAAGTCCATCAGTCCCGGCTCCCAGGCCCCAGGCCGGGCGAACCACAAGGCCGTCACAGCCATCACAGCCCCCCGGGCACCCACACATGGCCGGACCCGCACCCCCTCCCAGCCCCACCAGGCGGGCAGCGTCCGCGCCCTGTGTCAGAGGCCACCGCACAGCCAGGGAGGGGCGGGGAGCTGGGGACCCGGCGGCTGCCCTTCCTCCACCCCTCACACCCCCAATGTAGCCCCGAACGTGCTTCTCAGACCCCCCCCCCCCGCCGCCCATCTCCTCCTCATCACAGGGGCTGGGGTGGGCCGTCTGCAGAGAGGCGGCCGACAGCAGCAAGGAGACGCCAGGAAGGAGCTGGTATCGACCGCCGCGGCGGGAGGAAGGGGGGCCGCGGGGGCAGCCGGGCTCCGGGCCAAGCACAGGCCAAGGCCGGGCCGGCACAGGCGGCTGCACCCAGAGGCCATCTGTCCGTCCACCTGTCTGTGCCCCGCCGGCCCCAACGGCCCCCCGGCCCCCGGGGCCTGGAGCCGCCCTCCTGGGAGACGCCTTTTGCAGACGGAGACGGCGAGGCAGAGAGGCAAAGCTCCCCGGGGTTCCCACAGCCGGGAGGGGCACGCAGGCATCGCTGCACCAGACACCCCGCCCTGGAGCCCCGGCGGGGAGACTGGGGAGCAGGCTCCCTGGGAACGGGGCACGGGGGCACGGGGGACGGGGAGGTAGAAACTTCCGGAAGCCTCTGGAGGACCCTCGTGACCCTCAGCGGGCCCCATCCCAGGCTCCTGAATAATTCAGGTTCTGCAGGCAGGAGCACAGGGCGAGCGCCCCCAAGTGTCAGCTGCTGGGTCCCGGGGAGGGGCTGCCTGGGGCCGGGACCGGAGGTGGCAGACCCTTCCCCGCCCAGGAGCGGGGTCTGGGCCATGAGCAGCCGCAGGGACGCCGGGCGCCGCCATTCGCCATTCGGGAGAGCAAGGGCGCTGTGGGGCCATCGATCCCCAGAAGCAATTAATTGTCGGGGTCAGAGATAGGAAGGAGGTTTGTCCCAGGCCCCAGGGGACAGACCAGCCGTCCACTAGCCCAGGCGGGAGGTCCTGACAGGGAACAGGGGCCTCCATGCAACCTCTGGCACCCCCTTTCCCTGTCTCTGCCCGCCCCCCCCCCCACAGGCCTTCTGCATGCTCCCCACTCACAGGCCCAGCCCTCCAGGGCACAGCGTCGGTGACTGGGCACCGGGAGGGCCCAGCCATCCTGCCCGCGGTGCCCACTGCACAGACGGGGACGCTGCGTCCCAGCAGCCCAGGACCTCGCCTGCCGTCCACACCTGTCGCCTGACCCCCCCCGAGGCTGTGTCCTCCGCTGTGAAATGGGGGTCACCACCGGGGTGGCTAACACCAGGTCGCCTCGGGCCCCCATCCCAGCTCGCCATGTGGCAAAGCTTTGCTTCTCTGCGCCTCGGTTTCCCCATCTGTAAAACGGGGGTGATGCCGGGGGCTACTCGGTGGGACGCATACAGCCTGGCCCCGCAGCAGGTGCCGAGTTCAAGCTCGCTACTGGGGCTCCCCGCCCCCAGCCCTGCTCAGGTGTCAGTCCGTCACCCCCCGCAACTGGGAGACCCCGACGCCAGGCCCCCGGCCAGGCCAGAAAGAGACCCCTCGGAGCACAGGCCCCCGCCGGCCTCTGCAGCAGCACCCGCTGGGAGACTCCAGCGTCGGTGGCCGCCATCCACACCCCAGGCTCGGTGGCCGGCGGTCAGGAGGGACAGAAGTGCCCTCACCCTGGCTGGTGTGGCTCAGTGGATAGAGTGTTGGCCTGCGAACGGAAGGGTCCCGGGTTCGATTCCGGACAAAGGCATGCATCTCAGCTGCAGGCTCCATCACCAGCCCGGGCAGGGCGGGGGGGGGGGGGGGGGGGCCACGTGTGTCTCTCTCTCCCGCCCTTCCACTCTCTCTCCGGAAACCGATGGGAAAATATCTCAGGGTGCGGACTCAGCGCCCAGACGCACACAGCCTAGACGTCTACCCAGACCCGAGGACAGGGCATGGGACCCCCGTGAGGCTCACCCCCTTTCAGCCCCCCCATCCCCCCGCCGCCCCGTGCCTGCACCAGACCCCTCCCCACCCCCCCTGGACGGGCGCAGCCCCTCCCTCGCGGCCCCCACCACCCAGACGGGACCAGGAGGCCTGAGGCAGCCCGCGGGCTCGGCTCGCAGGTGCTCAGGAGCCGGGTCACCGGGGCCAGGGAGGCGCTGAGTCAGAGCGAGAAGCTGGCGGAAACCGAAAGCGCCGCGGCCGGCCGAGCGCTCCCTCCCGGGAGTGAGCTGCGCTGATTCACCGTCAGCCCCAGCGCCGTGCTGGAAGGTTCCTGCTCCCGGGGCCGGCGTGGGGGGGGGGGGGGCGCACGGGACAGCCACCAGGCCCGGGGCCACGAACCCGCCCAAGTCTGTGCAGAGGTCACTCCCAGACTCACAACTGCCCCTCGAGGCCGGCAGCCCCAGCCGCTCGGTGACCTCGGGGAGCCGTGACCTCGGGGAGCAGGGCCCTCAGCAGGCAGTGCCCTCGGAAAGCAGTGACCTCGGGGAGCCGTGACCTCGGGGAGCAGGGCCCTCGGCAGGCAGTGCCCTCGGAAAGCAGTGACCTCGGGGAGCCATGACCTCAGGGAGCAGTGCGCTTGGGGAGCAGGGCCCTCGGCAGGCAGTGCCCTGGGGTGTCTGTGGCTGCAGGGCAGGCAGCAGAAGAGCCAGCCCCCACCCCCCAGGACAGGCGTCCTCCCTCCCTGGCTGGGCTCAGCCCCCGGGGAGGCCAGAAGCCCAGCGCGGTGACCCTGGCCCGTCCACTGCTTCCCGCTGTGAGCCCGGCGGGCGGCTGGCCCTCTGAGCCGGCACCGGTGACACGGAGCCTCTGCCTCCGGGCGGACCCAGAAACTCGGAGCCGCGCATGCAGTGGGCGCTCCATACACGCACCCCCCTCCCGTCGGGTGAAACTCACGTAAGGTCACGTTAACCGCTACAACGCGGGCGTCAGGGCCTTTAGCACACGGGCAGGGCTGTGCGCCGCCACCCCTAACGAGTCCCCACGCTTTCCCGTCCCCCCAACAGAAAAGGGAACCCCCAAGCCCCTGTCCACACAGCCCCCTTCTCCCCCCTCGTAACCACAATCCGCTCTGTCCCCCGTGGATGCCTGTTCTGGAGCAAGGAGAACAGCGGGCAAAACACACGAGCGGCCCGGCCGGGGCGGCTCCGTGGTTGAGCGTCGACCTGTGAACCGGGAGCTCACGGTTCGATTCCCGGTCAGGCCGGTGCCGGGTGGGGACACGCACACCACCCGCCCCAGACCACTTTCAAAAGGCCTGGCCCTTTAAGAAAAGCCTGCCAGAACCGATCCAAACACTAGCTGGCTTTTTTTGCTTTTCTTTTTTTTTTTTTGCCGTCACTTTCACGTATTTCCAGTCCCGAAAGGATTCTGCTCTCGCTTCTCTCGAAGCCGCACTTACTCATCGTGCGTGGGAGCGGCCAGCCCTGCCTCCTCTCACTTCCCGTTACACCGCGGGGGGGGGGGGGGGCCGTCACACGGATTTGTGTTGTTACTTCCTGAGGAGGAACCTCAGGGCAGAGTGGGGGGGGGGGGGCCGCTACCCTCAGGGGTGCCGGGCGCTGGGTGGCCCTGGGCGAGGGAGCTGCTGGGACTCAGGGACTCAGTGCCGATGGCAGTGGCTCCTGAGATTGAGAGCATCGAACGAATGAGTGCGGCATGTGCCGCCTCTAGGAGAGCCGCGTAAAAAGCGCAGTCCCCCGGCGGCTGCCCCAGCTGAAGGGGTGGGGGGCGGGGGGCCGAGCCCCAGCACGGGCCCCAGCTGGGCAGGGCGGAGGATAAAATCCTGCACTCCCCGCCGGGGGCCAGGTGGCTCGCTGCCCGCCAGGCTTTCATCTCCGGGAGATAAGCCGCCTGCTCAAGTTCACGTTCGGGGATCAAATGAACCCACTTAATCGCCTTAGGGATCTCCTCTGAGCCGGCTCCTCGGGGGCCTGGGGAGGAGGGCGGCGGCCGAGGCCCCTCCGGCCCAGCCCCCACCCACACACCCACAGCCAGACAGAGAGGGGGGTGCCCCACCGGCATCCCGCCCACACCCCCGGGTCCCCACCCGCTTCCCTGACCCCCGAGGGCAGATCCGTGCACACTGGCCTTCCTAGTCGATGCACAAGCCATCCATCCGCTCGGGGTCACAAAGCCCCTACCGTGCGCGACGTGCGTGCGTGGGGCCAAGGGACAGGCTTAATCCCCACAGCCACCCAGGAGGCACGGGCTCCCACAGACCCCTCTCCGGATGGGGAAACTGAGGCCAGCAAACAGCCAGCCCACGGGGACCCGGCTCCTCACGGGAATCACCTGCAAGCCTCGTTCCATTTCACAGACGGGAAGACTGAGGCAGGAACGGGCCTTCAATCCCCACCAGGTCCCAACGTGGCTGGGGAGGCGGGGCACGCGCCTGCCTTGGTCCCCACGGGGGCCCCAGAACCAAGAGCAGCTCCCAGCGCAGAGTAGGTGCTTTATGAAAGCCTCCGAGAGAACTCCGGGCGCAGACTCCAAAGAAAACGCCTTAGTGGGGCCCCTCTGACCTCCAGACAGTCCTCTCTGAGGCCCCCTCCTGTGCCACCAGGGGCCTGGGGAGGGGTGAACCCCAGCTCGGCCCAGCTCAGCCTGTCTGAGCGTGGGGAGGCCATGACTAGGTTGGGGGGAGGCCATGACTAGGTTCGGTGAAACCTGTCTCCCTTTGACCTCTCTGAACCCACAAAGCTGGCGGAGGCGGGTGGTGCACCCCGAAGACAGCAGAGCAGCACCCACAAGGCCACACAGCCACCCCGTCCCAGGCAAGCCGGAGCCCCAGGCCGGCACGTGGGAGCCTGAGAACATGGGTGCGGAGGCCACGCGTCCCACGGAGAAGTGGCTGCCCCTGGGGAGGGGACCCAGGGGGCCCCGAGGTCACCTGTAGGTGGTTGTGGCACTCGGGGGGTCCCTCAGCCTGGCCTGTGCCCTCTCGCAGTCCAGGGACCCCTCGGGGGATGCCCACCTGCCAGCTTAGGCCTGCTCCCTGGGTGACTGGGCCTCAGCTGGCAGTCAGACATCCCTCTGGCAGCCCAGGAGCCCTCGGGGGACGTCCGACTGCGGCTTAGGCTGGCTCCCCTGAGGTCGCCTCTGTGGAAGGGGGGGCACTGGGACCGCCATGGCTGGCCTGGTGGCGCAGGCTCGCTGGCCCCGCCCCTTGCCCACTGGTGGTTCTGCTGTCCAGTCTAATTAGCATATTAGCTCTTTATTATACAGGATTGATTTCAGAGAGGAAGGGAGAGGGAGAGAGATAGAAACATCCATGATGAGAGCGAGTCATGGACCGGCTGCCTCCTGCTCGCCCCCCACTGGGGATGGAGCCTGCAACCCGGGCCTGTGCCCTAACCGGGAATCGAACCCATGACCTCCTGGTTCACAGGTCGACGCTCAATCACAATCACGGAGCCACGCCGACCTGGCTGTGTGTTTGTTTTACATAAAACACAGCCCCCTGGACCTGGACCGAGCGGGCAGGTGCCCGCCCACCCTCCCCCCTGGCCCCGCGGCGGCCTCCCTGGCCCCCAGGCCCCAGGCCAGGTGGGAGCTGCGGGTCCCTGGGGCCTGGCCCCCGAGCCCCCGGGCCAGGAGCCGCTCTGGGCACCTGAGGACCGAGTTCCATTGAATTGGGAGCCTCAGATCCCTGGACGCAGGCCCGGAGGCCCGGGGCCGGGCGAGGCGGGGGAGGAAGCAGCTGTGGCGTGGCCTTGGGCTCCGAGAATCTGGAACACGGGTCCCCTGGGGACGGGGCCGCGGCCAGAGAAACCCGGCGGGAGGCCTGCTCCCGGCTCCTCACGGAGAGGGCAGACGGCGGACACGGTGGGTTTTTCCCGGCCGTGCCGTGGGGCCAGGGGCCCACCCTGGATGTGAAGGAGCTAAGGAATCGGGAAAATGACCAGAAGCAAACATCCCTGCCGCACGCCACCCCTCCCGGCTCCCCGCTCCCCGCTCCGGTTTCTCCTCTTTTCTTTCCTTTAAGCCTCACCCGAGGATATTTCTCCACTGATTTTTAGAGAGAGTGGAAGGGAGAGGGAAAGGCAGAGAAACATCGAGAAAAACACATCGACGGGCTGCCTCCTGCACGCGCCCCGACCAGGGCCCGGGCTGGGGAGGTGCCTGCAACCGAGGTACGTGCCCTTGACCGGGAATCAAACCCAGGACCCTTCAGTCCACAGGCCGACGCTCTATCCACTGAGCCACACCATCCGGGGCTGCTGCTCCGTTTGCATCTGGTCTTTCCCCTCAGCACAGCCTTTACCGTGTGCAGCCCCTCTCTCCACCCTGTGCCCCTCACCCACCGCCCCCGGCCAAGGCCAAGGCCAAGGTCACGGGCAGCAGGGGCATTCCACGTGGCTGGGCCGCTGTGGGCTCCTCCACACCCCGGCCAGCTGCCCCAGCGCCACGCCTGGCCCGGGGAGAGGTGGGGGGTGGGGCCTGGCGCAGACTCCGCGGGGACCGGCGGCGGGGGCAGGGTGTCCCCGGCTCCCCCTCGGCCCAGCAGGCTTGCCTCGTTAGCCTAACGAGCAGGCCCGGGTGCCAGGCGGTTGCCATGGCCACGGCGATGCTCCCGGAGGGTCTGCTGCGGCCCGCGGTTCAGAGGGAGGCCGCCCAGGACGAGGAGGGGCCCCGAGGCACCCCTTCTCTAGGCGCCCCGCGGCCGGGCCTCCAGGACTTCCAACTGGCAGCGCCGCCCAGGGGGGCCCCGGGCCACAGAGAGACCCTCCCCCGTCCCCCCCCCCCACACACACACACCTGCCTGCTCGGCGGCGGCACAGAGACCGCAGGGCAGCTGGCCGGGGGAGCTGGGAGGTGGCCGCGGCCTGGCAGACTCCCCAGGCCCTGCAAGAAGCGGTGGGAAGCCCTGGGGGGCCCCGAGTGAGGTCAGGTGGTACCCGCTGGGGCCCCCCCCCCCCCCCGGCCGCTGCGTGCGGAGAAGGGCCACAGGGGCAGGCAGACCGGGGCGCCAGGCAGGAGGCTACGCAGGCTGCGGGCAGGAGGGCGGGCGAGAGGCCCCACATCTGTGGCCCGGGCGGCACACGCCAGGAGGCGGGGCTGGGGTGGGGGGGACGGTGGGCCCCCTTGGGGCAGGCGGGATTGGAGGCCCCCGGGGGACAGCCGTGAGCAAGGAGGACTCAGGGGGCCGCCGGCCCCGCCTGCCTGGCCCCGGGGCAGCTCCATGGGTCTGTGAGCCCCGGACACGTTCCACTCAGCGGTGAGGTGTGTCCTTCACGCCCATTTCACTGCCGGGTAAACCGAGGCGCCCTGCCTGCAGAGCCTCCGGGACTGTCCGAGGCTGCGCTATGCAGCCTGCACAACATCCACGCGGGACGGCCCTCGGGCTCGCGGCTCCTCGTTCGAGCCCGGTTCGTGAGCCCCGAAACACAGCCCGGGTCCCGGAAACCAAGCCCCCCCGCCTGGGGGCAGGAGATGGGGCCCAGGGAAGCAGGACCCCAGGAGCCTCGAGCCCCCCCCTCGCCCCCAGGCCAGCGGGGGCTCCTCCAATCCCACCTCCCACAGCCCAGCCCCGGCTTCCTCTCTCCTCCGCGTCCTTCCAGCTCAAAGCGACACCCCAGGGCGACACCCTGGGGGAAGCAGAGGCACGCAGAGCGTCCGAAAGCCCCGGCGCCGCGTCCGGGCTGGTCCCCTCGGCGCGGACGCACCTGCAGGGCTGCCGATGCCACCGGCCGAGACCCCTGAGCCCCGGTCCCCGGATGTGGAACAGGCAGCGTCCCCGTGCACCCCGGGGAGCTCACCATCCGCCCCACCCCAGGGCCCCCCGCGGGCCAGTGGGTCGGAAGGGACACAGGCCTCCAACAGGGCCATCTTTCACCAGCCAAGTCGCTCGCTGCCACCTTCCCACGGCGGAGGGACGCCCGCCCATCCCGGTTCCCGCCCAGGCCCTGACCCTGGTGGGGACCTGCCATCTGCTGCCAGGAGACCCGCCACCCCCCACAGGCACTCGGGGGGACAGGCAGGGCAACACCTGGCCAAGTGTTTTCCTCGCTCCGCCCGGCTCCAGGCTCCCGCCCGCCCCTCGGGAGCTGAGGAACTTGCAGGAATGCACACCGATAAGATAACGCCAGAGAGCAGAGGGGACGAAGCCATCCGAAATCAGGACGCGCTGCATACCCCCCTCACCCCCTCACCCCCTCCCCCCGTCACCCCGCCCCCCGCAGCACAGGCCAGGCCGCACTGCTGCAGGCGAGGCTGCCTGCGCCGCTCCGAGCTTCCTACCAGCCAAGGCAACAAGGGAAACCAGACGGCGTGCAGAGGCGCACGTGACCCTGGAGGGCGGGGGTCAGAGCCTCGGGCACCGGGTGAGGCCAAAATCGTGCCGAAGGTCAGCCCTCCTGTCTGCTGCCCGAACCACCCCTCTCCCCACTGCGTTCCACAACAGCAAATTCTAACCACGGGCATCCGTACAACGCGGCAGGAACAGGGCGCCAGGCCGGGAGGAGGGCCTTAGGGCCTCGGGGTGACCCTCAAACTGGCCGTCCTCGCTGGGCCCCCGTGTCCCCCACAGGGAAAACCCCGGAAGGTTATGCTGGAATAGTCCTCAGCCGTACACAGGAATAGAATCTTACCATTTGCGACAGCATGGGTGGGCCGAGAGCCGTGGTCGGCAAACTGCGGCTCGCGAGCCACACGCGGTGGCTCTTTGGCCCCTGGAGTGTGGCTCTTCCACGAAACACCACGGCCTGGGCGAGTCTATGTTGAAGAAGTAGCGTTAGAAGGAGTTTAAGTTTAAAAAATGTGGCTCTCGCCGAAACCGGTTTGGCTCAGTGAATGGAGCGTCGGCCTGCGGACTCAAGGGTCCCGGGTTCGATTCCGGTCAAGGGCATGTACCTTGGTTTCGGGCACATGCCCAGTAGGGGGTGTGCAGGAGGCAGCTGATCGATGTTTCTCTCTCATTGATGTTTCTAACTCTCTATCCCTCTCTCTTCCTCTATGTAAAAAATCAATAAAATATATATATTTTTTTTAAATGTGGCTCTCAAAAGAAATTTTAATCGTTGTGCTGTTGATATTTGGCTCTGCGGACTAATGAGTTTGCCGACCACTGGTCTAGAGGGTACCGTGCTGAGTGCAGTAAGTCAGACAAAGACAAATACCGTACGATTCCAGTTACGCGTGGAAGATAAAGGACAAAATAAATGGACAAATAAAGTAAGAACAGACTCAGATACAGAGAACAGACCGAGGGCTGCCCGACGAGCGGGGGTTAGGGGGCTGGATGAAAAAGGTGAAGGGATGAAGTACAAATGGGCAGTTCCAAGACACTGACAGTGCCCGGCCGGCGTGCCTCAGCGGCTGAGCATCCACCTGTGAACCAGGAGGTCAGGGTTCGATTCCCGGCCAGGGCACAGGCCCGGGTTGTGGGCTCGATCCCCAGTGGGGGGCGTGCAGGGGGCAGCCGATCCATGATTCTCTCTCATCGTGATGTTTCTCCCTCTCTCTCCCTCTCCTTTCCGCTCTGAAATCAATAAAAATGTATATGTTTTGAAAATAAATAAGTAATACAAATAAAAAGACAAAAGTAAAAAAATAAAAACTTAGCCCTGGCCGGTGTGGCTCAGCGGATAGAGCATCGGCCTGCAGACTGAAGGGTCCCGGGTTCGATCCCGGTCGGGGGCGTGTACCTTGGTTGCGGGCACATCCCCAGTGGGGGGTGTGCAGAAGGCGGCTGATCGATGTTTCTCTTTCATCGATGTTTCTGACTCTCTATCCCTCTCCCTTCCTCTCTGCAAAAAAATCAATAAAATATATTTTTTTAAAAATAAATAAAAATTTAAAAATAACAGAACGAGGCAGCTCCCTGGACAGCTGGCAAGCACCTTCCGTGAAGGGCCGGGGCGTGTGGCCCGCCGACCTCCGCCCCACGCCCAGCCGCCCTCCGCACAGGAGCCAGGGGCGGGCTGCGTGCCCGGGGCGGGGAGACACGGACATTTGAATGGCTCGTCAGTTCACACGTCACAACACGGCGGCCTCGTTCTCCTTCCCCGCCACGGAGAGGTGTCAAAGCCGGTGTCCGCGTGCACACGGGGTGAAAACAGGAAGGGGGCCGGCCGGACCCGCGGCCGGAGCCGCTGCCCGGAGTCGGCTGCGAGCCGGGTTAGAATCCAGGCGGGGAAGCCAGGTACCGGTGCGCGCACATCCTCGCCCACCGGGGCGGGCACAGGGCCGGGGCAAGTCGGAGGGGAAGCCGCCCGCCCGGCGTGCGTCTGCCCCGACAGAAACCGGGAGGGCAGGACCGAGGAGGAGGCTTCCCTCGACACCTTTCTGTGCGGATTTAAATTCTTCTTAATTTACTCTTTTTTGGGAAAAAAAATATGCAAATACCTTCAATGATTTCAAAGAGGAAGGGAGAGGGGGAGATAGAAACATCAAAGATGGGACCTCAACACAGGACGAGGCCCAGGCCACGGGCTCTAAAGAACTTGCTGCCAGCCCTGGCTGGTGTGGCTCAGTGGATAGAGCGTCGGTCTGTGGGCTGAAGGGTCCCGGGTTCGATTCCAGTGAAGGGCACATGCCCGGGTAGTGGGCTCGATCCCCAGGTGGGGGGCGTGCAGGAGGCAGCCAATCCATGGATTCTCTCTCCCTCTTCCTTCCTCTCTCTGACATCAACAAAAATATGTTTGAAAAATATCGATCACAAGTGAAAGTCGCCCCACTGTGTGGGCCTTGGGCCAGCCTGCCCGCCCCCCCCCCCTCGCCCCCCTGTGGAATGGGAAAAGGCCGACCCTCCAGAACCCTCACGGGCTCAGCTACCGCGTCCCCCAGGGCGGCAGGCCAACCTGCAGGGACTCGCCGGGGGCCGCTCCCCGGAGCCGGTTCTGCGACAGCTAAATAATTCAGAGCCACGTTTTCATTTCCAGAGACACACAGCCCGTCGCCAAAAGGAATGCCAAAGCAGGCATGACTGTTTACGATAAAACAGGACTTCAAAGACGGGCCAGGCCGCCGCCGGCCCCCTCCCGCATCCTGCAGGGCCCACCCCCGGGCAAAGACCTTCAGGTGCTCAAATAAGACACACATTTCTCCACCGCAGAGCGCAGAGCAGGTCTGCAGGAAATTCCTGCTGCGCCAACTCGCCCTTGAATAACCCCGGGCCTTACCACATCCAAACTGTGTGACCTTGGGCAAGTGGCTTAGCCTCTCTGTGCCTCACTTTCGCGCTCCACACCATGGGACAGTAACGCACTGACCCCGTGAAGCACCACCAAGCGGGCTCCTGTGGAGCAGAGGCCGCGGCACACGCTACGTGCCCGATGCGTGCTGGCTGCTGCTGCCTGCAGGTGACGCCCCGCAGATGTATTTCCCGGCTCCCGGACTGAAAGGTCACCTGGCAGGGGACGGCGTCCATGCCCCGCCGCCAGCATCCTCGGCGATGCCCGCCAACCTTTCCCGAGCCTTGCTTCCCGGGGCCTCGCGGACCTGCCTGGAGGGGAGACAAGGCCTCTTCTGAGCCCTCCTGGCCCAGCCCCGCCCGCCCCCGGCGCCGGAGCTCCCAGCTCCCGCCAGCTGTTCTCCCGTCGAGCCCAGTCTCCGGGGCCACCCAGGGGGGCTGCTGCGGGCGTGGAGAGATGGAGAGGAAACCGAGGAGGGAATGCACTCAGACACACACACACACACACACACACATGCGCGCACGCACACACACAGTGCACGCACACACACACACAGTGCACACAAATGCACGCACGCACGCACACACAGACACACGCAGTGCACATATACACATGCGCACACATGCACACAGAGACAGAGAGACACACAGCACTCACAGTGTGCACACACATACACATGTGCGCGCATGCACACAGAGACACATAGCACTCAGACACGCAGTGCACATACACACATGTGCACACAGCACACTCGCACACACAGTGCACACACATGCGCACACGCACGCACACACACAGGCTCTCAGCCCCTATTGTCAGAGGCAGGGGGTGTGGGATCTGGGGTTCGGAGAGCTGTCGGGGGGGAAGGGGTGGCAGTTAGGTGTAGGTGCGAAACCCTCTCCCCCCAAAAATCCGAACCAGCCACCAAGGTCTCCACCCACAGGCCTCAGGTGGGGGGTGGGTACAGAGACCAAGGTAACACCCCCCCCCCCCCACCCACACACACACACACACACACACACACAGTCGGGGGGAACGGGCCTGGCAGTCTGCACATCCAGCCTGAATGGCAAGACGCTGGGGGCCAGGCCTCCTGGGCCACTTTCCCACGCGCCCGCCCGCCCGCCCGCCCGCGGGTGCCAGCGGGTGCGTGCCAGCGCCACCCCCCCGCCTGTGCCCAGAACAATCGGCCTCCCCAGCCTGCGCTTTCACGCAGCGCGGCCGTGTTCGCAGAGCTCTCCGAGGCCTGTCGGCGGAGGGAGGAGGAGTATTAATTGGGGGAAAAGAGCAGATTATGCCAAATAAATCCTTCCCACGTAGCCAAACCCCGGCCGGGGGAGGGAGCGGGGTGCGCACAGCCGCACGAGGGGCCTCCATCCCTCACCAGGGCCTGACAGCCACATTACCATCTACATGGATCCGTCAATAGTATTGATCCCGAGCAGGCGTAAATAGCTCAGTGGGAAGAGGCCGGGCCCGCTCGCTCCCGCCCCCACGTCTGGGTCCACAGACTCCCCGGGCACCCGGCGGCCGCGGCGGCGGTAAATTTCCAGGCAGGGACAAGGCCGCGGGCGTGGGGAAGCCAGACAGCGCCGCCCCAGATGCCCCTCACAGCCCCGCCACCGGGTCACCACGCACAGCCTGCTCCGGGCACAGCGGCTCCCGGCTCCCAGAGTTCATCAGACTCGGTCTGTGCATCTGGGCAATGGGCACAGGGCACCCCGGCCCTTCTCCATTCTCAAGGGCAACAGCCAAGGGGATGGACTGAAGGCCGCCCTCCCTCCCCGAATCCGCCCCCCCCCCCCCGGCCCCAGGCCCAATCTCACAGGATTTCCCGGTCATTGGGGTAAAGGGTTAAAGGCCACGCTGCAGAAGCTGGGACCACGATCCCGTGGCCACGGTGACACGCACACGCCCCTTCCGTGCACTGTCACCTTCGGCCCCCACCACAACCCCGTGGCCGCGGGACCGTGATTCCAGCCCCCTTGGCAGACGAGGAACCTGAGGCGCAGAGAGGTCAAGCGCTTTGTCCAAGGTCACACAGCCAGGACAGGGGCCAACGTGGAGCTGGGCGGCAGGGTGGGCTCCTCCCAACGGCTGGCTGTCCCGTTCCCACCCCTCCATGGGCCCAAGAACAGGCCACCCGCAGGGGCGTGCAGGGACGGCGCCCTGGGACCCCCCCACCCCGTCCCACCTCCCCTCGGGCCCCAAGGAGCCCCCCAGATCAAAGCAGGCGCCAGACCCAGATCTGGTGGGAAAAGGGCACCATCAGGGCAGGGCCACTGACACCACAATCCACCGGGCCCAGGACTCCCCTCCAGCCCACAGGGTCTCCGCTCCCCCGCTCCCGCCCTCCCTCGCACATCCTTCCCCAAATCTGCAAAAGAGAAAAAAAAATCATAATAAAACCAGATCTCACCAACAGGGGGGGGAGGCGAGGGGGAGGAAGGGAGGAGGCTGAGCCGACAGAACAGACCCGCCTCCGCCGCCGGCACCAGACCCACAGGGCGCTGCAGGCGGCGGGGGAGACGCTCGCTTCCCCCCAAAACAAGCCTCAATGCAACAATGATGGGGCCCAGCGGCGGCTCCGGGTACAGCGTGTCCCTCGCGCCCGCCCGGCCTGCTTCCTCCCCCCAGCTCTTCGCTGCCAGCACCGGGGGCAGAGAAGGCGCGCCCCACGGGCCCCCCCTCTCCCCCTGCAGGTCTCGGGGGAGGTTCCCCCACAACTAGGGCCTGGGGCCTCGGGTCCGGCCCGAGCGGGGTCAGCTCTGCATTCCAACTTCCCAAACTAGTGGCATCCCGAGTGTCTGCGCAGCCGGGGGAGGGGCCAGGAAGCGGCCCAATGAGGCGTCACCGCCGCGGGAGGGAGGCCCAGGCCCCGGGAGCACCGGCCGCGGGGGAGGGGGGCACAGGCGCCTCTCCCAGGGGGACCCCCGCCCAGCGCCCTCGGGTCCCGTGCCCAGGAGCGCCCGCGGCCAGGGCCACCCGCGCCCCCGCCGGCTGGCAGGACCCCCCCCCCGCATGCGCCCTCCCACAGCAGTCAGGCCGGAGACCTGGGGGTGCCATGTCCAGGGGCTCCCCAAACCCGCCGTGCCCGCTGAAAAAATAAGGCGCAGTGTCACCCCCCAACTCTGGGGCTGCTACGCGAGGAGGCAGGCGCATGGCGGCCAGGCCCCACAAGGTGGGGGGCTGACCTCCGCATTTCCAGGGCGTCCACCCCCCGCCCCGACGCCACTTCCCTCCTTCCCGCCCCCTCGCTGGGGAGCTGGAGTTCCCCTAAGTTCCCCGGCGCCCCCACGCACGCGGGCTGCAGCGCTGATGGGGCGCCTGGCTCCCCAGCAGGCCAGCCCCCGAGAGCGCCAACTCCGGAGCGCAGGGCCCCGCCAACTCCGCCGCGTGCGCCGCCGCTCCCCCCCCCCCGGCCCCCGGAAGCGCGCCCCGCGCCGCCCCCCCGCCCCCCGCCCGCCCTCCGCGGGGACCCTCGACCCCAACTCACCTCGCCGGGGTGGCGGCGGCGGCGGCGCCGGGGCTCAGGGCGCGCTCGGGCCGCCCGGGCGCTCAGGCAAGTGGCGGTGCAGCCAGGACCAGGGGCGCGCAGCAGGCCCGGCCTCGAGCCGCGGGGCGAGCCTCCCGCCGCCGCCTCCTAGGGCGCCAGCCCCGGGTCCCCGGCCCGCAACTTGGCGCGCATCGCGGGGCGCAGGGCGCGGGCGCACGGCTGGGGCGGGGCACGGGCGGACGCGGGGCTCCGATGCGGCCCGGCCTGCCCGCGGCTCCGCTCCCCGGCGGCGACGGCGGGAGGGGGAGCAGGGGGCGGGGCGGGAGCCCGGGAAGCGGTGGCTCGGCCTCTCCGCTCCCGGCTCCCCGCCCGCACCGACGTGCCCGGCCCGGCCCCCTCCGGCTCCTTAAAGGGCCCGCGTCGCCTCCGCGGGTCCTGCGCGCACTCACTGGCGCGCGCGCACGTTGCCACACAGACACTCGCGGGGGCGCGCCGCCGAGGTCTCTCCGGCCCCGCCCCTCGGGGGAGGGAGGAGGAGGGGCAGCGAAGGGGGAGGAGAGCACCTCCGGGTCCTGCCCCTCCTCCTCCCGCGGCCGCGCGGCGTCCTCCTCCTCCCCAGCCCCTGATGCTTCTTCCCGGGCATCGCGTTTCGGCCGTTAAGTTGTAACTCCGGAGCGGCCAGCGGATGGCGGGGGGACGCCCGCGAGGGCCGCACACGGGGCCTTTAGGGACACGCACCGCCGCGCAGGGACCCGCGCGGTGGAGCTCGCCCCGGAACCATTGCACACAGTAGGCCTCTCACCGGGGGGCCTGCACGCGGGGGCTCCGCAGATGGAAGATGAGGTTCCAGTGACCGCGGGGACACACAGCCCCCGCGCCGGGGGAGCGCAGGCTGGGCCCCGGACTCCGGTGTCAGATCACCCACAGGCCGTGGCGGGGACACGCACGCGAGCTCCCACGCCCGCGGGCCCACCCGCCACGGCGCCCGGCTCCCGGGGGCGGGGATTTCCGTGTGTCTGCGGCTCTGACACCGCGGGGACCGAGAATGCGTCGTGCGTGCACGGCCCGCGGGGACATTCGGGGACACGGCGCTCAGGCGCGATGCGCCCGGCTGGCTGGCGGGGGGGGGCCGGGCGCACTCACTGGGGCGCGCACCTCCGGAGGGAGCGGCAGCGCCCAGACAAGCCCACGCGTGGACGCTCCCCCGGGACCCCCCGGCCGCCCTGACAACCGTGTGTCCTCATTCGCCCCCTCCTGTCCCCCCCAGGGGGCCCCCCAACCCGGGAGCTCTTTCTGAGCAGCAGCAGCGGGCACGGGGCGGGCCAGGCCGCAGCGCTCTCCTCTCTCCTTCCCCTAAATGTGGAAGAGTTTGAAAAAAAATTTTTTTTTTCAGTTCAACTTTCCTTTTTTGGAGCGACGGCTCAGCAGATTCGGTTCTGCCATCTGCCAACATCTGAGAACCCCTGGGGGAGCGGGCCGGCGGCTGCGAGCGTTCTGGGGGGGGCGGGGGGGGGCAGGAGGAGGGAGCACCTGGGCCTCAGGAAGTCTGGAATGAGGGAAGTGGATGCCGAGGGGCGCGTTTGGAACAGGATGGGGGTCACAGGTCAATGTCCCCACCAGCTGCCAAGCAGACCGTGGGAACCACAAGCAACACGCGAGCCCAGCCTGGGGGTGGGGCCAGGGGCGGGTGGGAGGCCAGAAGCGGGGAGCCCTCCCCACCAGGCAGCCTCCGCAGCCCGCACCCCAAGGTGTCACCTAAGGGCACTCCTGGGAGATGGGGGCGCTGGAGGAGGGGCGGGGCACCTTCAGGGGTTCCTTCTCCTGGTCCCCTGCCCCCCACGGGTGCCCTGGGGCTCTGGCTGAGGCTGTGGGTTCAGGAGAGGGTCCCGGAGGCTGGTGGCTGTCCGCGTGGTGCTGTCCGCCTCACGGATGGAAACGGGGAGAAAAGCATTTTTCCGAAGAGGGTTTGCCTTTTTCTTCCCCACCCCGGTCTCCTGGGTCGGCTCGTCCTCATGGGCTGCGGGGCGCAGTGCCAGCGCCCCCCAGGAACCCTCAGATGTGGAGGGGGGTGGGTGTCCCGGCATGGATCCCACATGACAGGTGGGGAAACTGAGGCCCGGGGAGATTCAGAACCTCAATCTCTGGACCCACTCAGCTAGCGATTCCAGATGGGTCCTCCGAGCCCTGTCTCTCCGTGGGGAGGAGCCCCTGCCCACCCCCAGCACCCACAGACGGGCGCCCGCACCCCACTTCCTGCTCTGGGCGCCCATGGCCGCTGGGCTTGGAGTGGCAGCCTCAGGAGGGGGAAGGGCCGCCTTGAAAAATTAGCAAGGAACGCTCAGCCCCAAACAGCCTCTCCGGAGGCCCCCCCCCCATCCCCCAGAATGTGGGTTAGCTAAGAGCTCCCCAAACATCTCCTTAAGCCTGCACAAGGGAAAGACTTCCAACACACCCACTTTCTGGGCCAGGGGACTGAGACCCGTAGGGAGGTCACCCAAGGCCCTTGGGCAGCGCGTAGTAGGCGGCCCTGACCAGACTAGAAGTGGGGGAGGGGACTTTGCATACAGTCTTTCCCTCCTGAGCACTGGGCCAATTCCTAAACCCCTCCCTGCCCCAGGGCCTTTGCACACGCTGTCGCCTCTGCCTGAGACAGCAACCTCCTAACCTCAGGTCCCAGCCCAATGTCCCGTCCTTAGAGAGGCCTTCGCCGGACCCTCTATCCCAAACCCCAAGGCACGTCACCCTATCCCTGCCTTTCGCCTTCCTCGCCGACGAGAAGGCCTAGATCACAGCACACGTACCGCCGCTTGCCACCAGAATGTCCGCGCCATGCCGCGGATCCCTCCTCTCACCAGCTCACTCACTGCTGCATCTCGGCACGCAGTAGGCACTCAGTGGGAACGTGTTGGGAGTGATCGCCGGGGAGAAGGAGAGGGGGCTGTCTGGCTCAGGCCCGGGCCCTGCGCCCCTGTTTTCGAACACTCTCTCCTCTGGTATGTTCCAGAGAGGAGCCATCTCCTCCCTCCAGGGGCCTCCACCTCTAGGCAGGTCGGGGAGCGCCCGGGGCACAGCCCAGGTCTGAACACCCAGGAGATGCCCATGCGGGCTGAGTCCACCTGGGTCACAAGGTGTCATCGAACCTGCAGTGCCCCCCCCCCATGGCCCTGGACAGCCCAGTGAGGCCAGGCTTGCAGACGGCCTGAGCCCAGGCTCCAGCACAGCCCTGAGCCTCCTGGACCCCCCATGTCCATGAGCCCCGCCCCGGCTGGTCCATCCAGTCGGTAGGTCTCGGGAACACATACTCACAGGACACTGCTCGCTCCCACGGCCTCAGGCACCGACATCCCAACACGCCCTGGGAACACGCCAGGGGCAGGCCCAGACCCTGCAGGCACACAGCGGTGTTTTTCTTCCTTTCTTTGTTTAAGCACATTAGTATTTAACTGATTTACTTATTCCCCATCAACGCGTTTCCTTACTTTGCATGGCCTTTACTTTTTAAATATATTTTTATTGATTTCAGAGAGGAAGGGAGAAGAAGAGAGGTGATGAGAGAGAATCACAGATCGGCGGCCTCCTGCACGCCCCCCACTGGGGATGGAGCCCGCAACCCGGGCCTGTGCCCTGACGGGGAATCGAACCGTGACCTCCTGGTTCCTAGGTCGATGCTCAGCCACCGAACCATGCTGGCCTGGCGGGGCCTGAGGGCCTTTAAAACAGGGTTGAAACTCAGAAGCGCACAGGGCCTGCTCTGGGCATTGGAGGTGGGTGGGGCCTGGGGCACACCCCCACGCCTGTCCCCACGCCTGTCCCCAGCCACCCTCTGTTCACAACACGAATGTGGGTGGCCAAGCCCCCAAGAGCCTGGGTGCGCTGCTGGGGGGAGGGGGTGGGGGGAGGGGGGAGCTGTTTGAGACCCCTGCAGAGAGCAGTAGCTCCCAGGCCAGTGTTCCACACCAGCGATGTCCACACAGAATGGGGGGGAGCAGCGGGGGGGGGCGCGGAGGCAGGGGGAGGAGGTAGAGCCTTCTCTAGCGGGCAGGGAGGGGACTCTGTTTCCAGAATGCAGGCAGGAGGAGAGAAAGCCTGCTTGCAAACCACGCACCCCGCTTTGCTCATTCCGTCCTACTGTGTGCGGGCACCGTGGGAGTCCGTGGTGCAGGAGACCAGCCCAGCCCTGAGGCAGGGCGTCCGGTGGGGCGCTGACACTCCCCCCCGGTCCCCAAGGACGGCGAGGCCTGTGCTCGGAAAGCCCTGGAAGCTCCATCCTGTGTCCAAGCAGGTCAGTGGACGCGGGGGAGCCGGAGGGAGGCCGAAGGGGCTCCCCAGCTCCCGCCCTGGCCTGCAGAGGAGGCAGGGGCCCCGGCCCGTCCGTCCTGGGTCCTGCAGAGTGTCCCCGAGCTGTCACTCGGAGCCCCCCAGCCCCGGAACCCCAGCGCACACAGCTGCCTCGTCAGCCCCGCGGCCCCCGGTGAAGTGGGCGCCCTCATTCATGACACTTCAGAGAGGAGGAAGCGGGAGGGAGATCAAACCCTGTCTGATAGGCCTGATTATCTCCGGAGATAAACAAGCCGCTGTCTCCCAGCCCGTGCTTCTGGGGTGTTCTCCCTCCCCCCGCCCGCCCCCCCTCCTCCACCAGGGCCTGGGCTTCAGCCTCTGTCCCAGGCGAGGAGAGCTGGGAGCAGCCATGAGGGGAGCCGGGGCTGGGCAGAGCCGCAGCGGGGGTGCTCGGCGGGCAGCGGCAGCTACGTGGGTCCCGGGCCCCCCTCCAGGGCAGCAGCAGCAGCTGTGGAGGAGCCGGGAAACAGGCCGAGCCTGGGACGGGGCGGGGGGGGGGGGGGGCAGGCGCCAGGGTGTGTGGCTCAGCGGAACAGCAGGTGCAGAGCTGGGCGTGCAGTTGGCACCTTTTGTGCAAAATGGGGGGGGGGGGAATGTGCTTGTACTTGTCCGGGAGGGTAGTCTGTAGTTCAGTAGCACCTACTATGTGCTAGGCGCCCACGAGGGGCAGGGGACTCGGCAGGGCCGAGATCAGAAATCACTGCCCGCCTGGGGCTGACGCTCTAGGCTCGTGGTCGGCAAGCTCATTCGTCCACAGAGCCAAATACCAACAGGACAACGATTGAAATTTCTCTGGAGAGCCACATTTTTTAAATGTAAACTTCTTCTAACGCCACTTCTTCAACATAGACTCGCCCAGGCCGTGGTATTTTGTGGAAGAGCCACACTCCAGGGGCCAAAGAGCCGCATGTGGCTCGCGAGCCGCAGTTTGCCGACCACGGGTCTAGGGCCTAGGCCGTCCGTGTAGTGTGCTGGTTAGGCACACACAGGTCTGGCTGTGTGACCCTGGGCAAGTTCCTCAACTTCTCTGAGCCTGGCTCCTCGCCTGCGAAATGAAGACGAACAGACCCTCCCTCACAGAACCCCTGTGGCAAGCAGCAGCGACGGGCACAGGAAGAGCCGTGCAGGCCTAAGCTGTGCTGTGCCTCCCCCAGGCCCTCATCACCCAATCGGATCAGAACAGCCCCGGAACCAGGTCTGCGGGGGGAGGGGGAGGAACGACCAGCCTCACCCATTATCTTGAGTGAAGAGCGAGCCAGCCACGAGGACATCCACGGAAAAGGCACTTCCCGCTGGGGCGGTGGCACGTGCAAAGGGCCTGCGGTGCGCTGGGTGGGCCTGGCAAGCATGACCGTCCTCGGAGGCCCCACCAAGGAGCCCAGCCTCCCCCGTGGGCCCTGGGGAGACACCCGGGGTGTCTGTGGGACGGTGGCCCGGCTGGGTCAGCTTTCAGAGCGGTTCTACCTTGAGTGGCACGGGGTGGGGGGCCTGGCAGGGAGAAATCACGTGTCAGGACGGGCAGTGGCGGGAGCAGGGGGCAGGGGAGGGAGGAGGGGGGAGAAAACAGAAGCCAGGAGGTTCAAAGGCGAGATGTAGGGACCCGTCTGCCCTCCCTCCCCCCTCCCCCCTGCCCCTGGCCCGCGTCCCAGCACAGAGGGGAGGCCCACGGGGCTGGGTGTGGAGGCAGGTCCGGGCCAGTGAAGGGCGTGGGGCTGGTCTGCGCCTGCACGCGGCGGCTTTGGCAGCAGCTCCGAGGAAACGGCCCACCGCGTGCTGCCGCCATTCCTCCAAGGGGATCTGTGCGCAGCACACAGTAGGGCTGCAAGGCCGCCCTGTCCTCAGGGCTACACAGTTTCCTCTGAAAAATCAGGTTAGCCCGGCCTGCGTGGCTCAACCAGGAGGTCACGGTTGGATTCTGGGTCCAGGGCACAGGCCCGGGTTTCGGGCTCGATCCCCAGTAGGGGGCGTGCAGGAGGCAGCCGATCCATGATTCTCTCTCATCATCGATGCTTCTCCCTCACGTGTCCCCCCTCTCCTGGCCTGGGAACCAAGAGTCACAGCCCAAGAACCTCGGTAGGACTCTCCCTCTCCCTCTCCCTTCCTCTGTTAAATCAATATAAATATATATTTATTATTATTATTATTATTACTTTAATTTTTTAATGAGCCTCATGGCTCACCACCTGGCTAGGTATTAAAATCAGCTGGGAGGCCCTGACCGGTGTGGCTCAGTGGATAGAGCGTCGGCCTGCGGACTGAAGGGTCCCGGGTTCGATTCCGGTCAAGGGCATGTACCTTGGTTGCAGGCACATCCCCAGTAGGAGGTGTGCAGGAGGCGGCTGATCGATGTTTCTCTCTCATCGATGTTTCTGACTCTCTATCCCTCTCCCTTCCTCCCTGTAAAAAATCAATAAAATATATATATTTTTTAAAAAATCACCTGGGAGTAGTTAGAGCTCGGGTGCCTGTCCGCACCCCCTAAGACTTGGGTGCTGTTGGTTTAGGGGTGGCCCCCAGGGCAGGGGAGACCTTGAGGAGCTCCCGCAGGCCAGTCTAATACCCTCCGGGCCTGCGCGCGGGGCTCTCTCCTCGGCGCCCGGTTCCTCCCGCAGAGAGAGGGGTCAGGCCTGGCCACGGACAGGGCTTGGATGTCACCGCACAGCCGCCTAGAGATCACCTTCACCGGGAGGCCGGGGAGCGCTCCCCGCTGGGACTCATCAATAATACAGGCCACGGAGCGGGAGCCGCAAGCCCGGTGGTAATTGATGCCAAAGGGGTGTGCGGCCGGCAGGCCTTCCCAGGGGCCGCGGACAGGCAGACTCAGAAACTGCCGCGTCTGAAAGTCCTGGGCACGCGGAGAGCAGCTGCGACCAGCCGAGCCCGGTGGGTGGGTGGCTCGGACCACAAGGTCAATGTTGGAGAGTGGGAATTTCTGAGCATTCCAGAGAGGCCGTGGACTATGCCCCAGATAGAGTTGTCAGTGCTGACACCAGGCCAGGCCTTGAGATACGGTCTCATGGCCCCTTCCCAGCACGTAGCCTTCTTTCACAGAACACTGTCAGCTTTCTGAAGAACAGGATGACCCTGTGAATAACATGGTCGTCATTGGCATAATCCTGACGTTGCTTGGGAAAAACTGTTTTGTCTTAGGTTACTTGTTCTGCAAAAACCGGATGTGGTTAATGTGCTTAAAAGCGGTCCTACACAAAGGGTCGCTGCTGCTCTCTGGTCTCCCTGCGCAGAGAATGGCAGAGCAGTCGCCGGGTCGTCTGGCCGCCCCGCTAATAAAGGCTCCCTAAATTTTAATTTGGTCTGGGCTCCAGTGGTCATTCACTCGCATCCGCTCCACAACATTTGGAGATGCCCCAGCGAGATCACCAGCCTTTGACTGGTCCTGTGACCGGAGCCCACCGGGGTCCCCGGACTCTCCGACCCTGGGGGAGATCTCTGAGAGATGTTCCTCAGCCCCGGGACTGGTAGAGGTCGGAAACCCCGTCTGCTAAATTTCCTGATTGACTCTGATAGGAGCCACCTGGATCTGGTTCTTACCGGTAAGAAACTTATTTCTGGTTCTGTTCTGTGGGTGCCCATCTGGGGTCTCTGGAAGGCTGGACGCAGCGCAACTTCCGAGACCAGATCCCGGTGCACGACGGTGCCCGGTGATCCTGTTGGTTGTCTTTGTTATTCTGTGTTATTGTGGTCTTAATTGTCTTTATCATTAGAATGGGTCAGTCTGCTTCATGTTCTTCTGTCTGTACTCCCCTGCATGTTTTTTGAAAAATTTTCAGGAATTCAAGCGGCAAGCGGATGATTACGGAGCCTCCGTTAATGCTTTTGATTTACAGAAATTTTGTGAGCGGGAATGGCCAACTTTCCCATATCCCAGTGAGTGGAAGGGGGAGCTTGATCACCTTCCCTAGGTCAAAAACTCAGACTGCCTGGTGTATAAATGTAAGTGTGAGAGTATTTGTTATCTCTTTCTGTTGTTTAATTTGTTTAAAGATAGGGCGGACCTGCTCTGATGGAATGCAAAAGTCTTTAGCAGCTGCTGAGACACCTTTTTCTCAGAGCCTTTTGTTCTCCGTCAGAGAGGGAATCAGCCCACTTAGTAATAAAAATTTCTGTCTATGTTTGTATAAGTAAGGGTTTCAGTTTGCTCTGATTTGTGAATTTGCTGTATTAAATTGAAATTTTGGAATTCTAGGGTTAATTTGTGAAGGTTGCCAATCCAGAGAAGTTTAAACAAAGGCTTGTTGGGTTGAAACTTCTCAGGAGCAGGTGTAGAAAGGGTAGAGGCGGTAGAATTCACTCTCAGCCTGCTGAGCTAGAGAAGCCCTAGGCTGGGCGACAGGGGATGGTTGGAGATATCAGAAGTGGTGAAGGTTGAGATCCTCTGGGACCTTGGAGTAAAGCAGTAAAATCTGGGAGGGAGAGCAGCAGTTTCTTAAGTGTAAAAAGCCTGGTTTTATACAGAATCTCAGAAAGCTTGCCTTATTTCCCCTGCTAGGGACAGAGTAAATGGTTAATGCAGAAAAGGGGGAGAGAAGGGAGAGATAGGTTTTTGTTGATTTTGCTGGGTACAACCAGCTCTGCTGGCGTCCTTGGTTTCTTGCTTATCTGAACTCTGCTGGCAAAACACAGTGGATCTTCCTCTGCCCGTTTTCTTCTCTTTAACCCTTCCAGTGCACATGAAGACTGAGCCTGGCAGGGAGGGGTTACTGGGTACTTCTTGGGCGGTGGTAGAATATTCAGCAAAGGAACTTTAAGATATAATATCTTTAATATTTAAGTTTTAAAAATATCTGTCTCTCAAAAAGAAATATTTTTACCTACTCTTAGTTTTATCACAGAAGGTCTAGTTATATTTTCTTGAAAAAGTACATTTAAAGTGTGGTCATAAATGTTGGTCTAAGAAATTCTGGCTGTTTAGTTTTTAGGATTCATTAAAGGATTGAGGTTTCAAAGAATAAGGAATACTGAGTAGAAGGTCTGAGGCATGGTTATGCATTTTTAAAGGACATAGAAAGAAGGTTTAAAGGCTAATTTAGAAGTGTCTGTTTCAATAGAAGGTTGTGTAGGTGTAAGAAGGAGAAGAGATATGTTGTAAAGAAATCAAATAATACAGGCCAGTAAGCCAGGAAGAGTAAATAATTTGCATTCTGCCTCCCTAAACAGAAGGTAAATAGTTATGCCAAAGTACTTAGGGAGGGACTAATAAAAGAAATTCAACAGTTACTGTTTGTTATAATACATTCAGAAAATATTACTTTGAAAAGTCCATAAAAAGGACTGGCAAGGAAAATTCTATCTTAAAGCAGGTCAGTATATTTTTCTCCTTATACAATTCCTCCGAAATTTGGCAATACTTAATAAATCATGGAAATACATTTCTTTGCGTAAATTCATTAAGACCGGTTTCCAATAGTGGTTTTATTAACCAGAAACTTTGACTGGATTATCATGTTTTAAAGAGCCCTGCCTGAACTCTGAAGACTTGAAGCCAATAAGAGTGCCACGGAGAAAGCCTGGTATCCTGCTTGGGAGCCCTGAAAATAGCTGGTGCTGGAGCATCAGGCCCAAACCCTACCATCACTGGCGGTTGGTCAGAGTAGAAGGGGAGCAATAAGGGCTCCTCTGCGTCCCTGCGGGACCCCCACGCACTCTGAGCCGAGATGAGAAGGAGGGCTGAGATGGGCCTTAAAACCTAGGGCGTGGGCCCAGGTAGAGCCACTACAGGTGAGGACTTCACCTAACTCAGCAGGTACTACAGGCAGGCCTGAAGGCAGCTGGATGGCTTGGCTTCCTGGCCCTGTGGGGCACATTAAGATTCAATCATGAAATTCCGGCAAAGGTGGTCAGTTACCATTCTTGTTATGTTTATGCAAACAATCAGGCCAAATTAAATACACTAGATAAATTAATCTTGATTTGGCTCTTTTGATAAACATGGGGGTAATTTTGAGGAGAAAAATTCTATTTCAATAGAAGTTATTGAAACTGAAGGGTTTTCTTTCCCTTCCACCAGACCATTTGTTACAGTTTGTCTCCACCAGGTCACAAGCCCACCTCCTTCTGTGCCCAGGCCTCATTGTCCCTCTGACAGACAGCAAGGATCTCTTGGCTCTGAGAGAAACTTCTGACCCGCCTCAGCAGGAAGTAGCTAGAAGAGCCTAACAACGTCCATTTTCCCTAAAAGAATTCAGAGCCAGGATCCTTGAGGTAATATATTAGGCAGTTAGACAAATATGAGCAGAGCAAGGACGATGGGCCAACTACCAGACGTAATTAAGTCTTTCCATCTCTACCTATGTGAGACAAGGGGACTCCCCAGAAGCAAGAGGGATCGAGGCTGCAGATGAAGCAGCCCGGGAGGCTGCCCTAAAACCAGTGGGGCCTCTACAGATTCTAGTGACTCTTCCAAACCCTGACCTACCCACCTCACCAGCTTACATGGAAACCCAATCTAGAAAAGCTGAAATCCATAACCAATCTTTACTCAAGTTCTTACAGGCTTTACAGTCTACCCAGAAAGCAGTCCAGAAGCATCTCTGATCTGGTCCATCCTTCCACCCTGGTGACTCTGACTGACTCCTACCTGGAAAGGACCACCTCCACAGCAGTCAAGGTCAACGGGATCCCGACGTGGCTTCATCACACCCAGCTTAAGATATCAAGCTTATAGTCCTCATGGGTCAATATAACTCCCTTGCCAACAATGACCCAAAAGAGTCAATGATTTGACTCATGTACATAAAACCAGTGGGGAATGTTGGAGAGTGGGAATTTCTGAGCATTCCAGAGAGGCCGTGGACTATGCCCCAGATAGAGTTGTCAGTGCTGACACCAGGCCAGGCCTTGAGATACGGTCTCATGGCCCCTTCCCAGCACGTAGGCCTTATTTCACAGAGCACTGTCAGCTTTCTGAAGAACAGGATGACCCTGTGAATAACATGGTCGTCATTGGCATAATCCTGACGTTGCTTGGGAAAAACTGTTTTGTCTTGGGTTACTTGTTCTGCAAAAACCGGATGTGGTTAATGTGCTTAAAAGCGGTCCTACACAAAGGGTCGCTGCTGCTCTCTGGTCTCCCTGCACGGAGAATGGCAGAGCAGTCGCCGGGTCGTCTGGCCGCCCCGCTAATAAAGGCTCCCTAAATTTTAATTTGGTCTGGGCTCCAGTGGTCATTCACTCGCATCCGCTCCACAACAGTCAAGGGCACCGGTGGAGGGAGGGAGAAACAAGAAGAAATAGGTCTGGCCCGGCCGGCGGGGCTCAGGGGCTGAGCGTCCACCTAGGAAGCTGGAGGTCAGGGTTCGATCCCCGGTCAGGGCACAGGCCCAGGATACAGGCTCCATCCCCAGTGGGGGGCGTGCAGGAGGCAGCCGTCCAGTGATTCTCTCTCATCATGGATGTTTCTCTCTCTCCCTCTCTCTCTCTCTCTCTCTTCCTCCTCCCTCCCACTGTCTCCCTGAAAAGTAATGGGAAAATATCCTCGGGTGCGGAGTAAACAGAAAAATGTTTCTAAATGGGCATAACCGACCAATCTCACTCCCTCACCAACAGGCACGCCCGGAAACGCCGGCTGTGAAACTCCCGCCCCAGCGTTTATCCGTAAGCGCATCCTCAGCATCCGCGGCGCCCCTCTCGCCGCACGACAGGGCCCAGCCTGTGTTCTCTCTTGTTGTTGTGGGTAATGCTCACCCAAGGACATTTCCCATTGATGTTTAGAGAGAGTGGAAGGGAGGGGGAGAGGCTGAGAGAGACAGAGAGAGAGAGAGAGAGAGAGAGAGAGACATGGTCCATTGGTTGGGGATCGAGCCTGCAACCAAGGTACGTGCCCTTGATGGGAATGGAACCCGAGACCCTTCAGTCCTCGGGCCGGCGCGCTAACCACTGAGCAACCTGCTAGGGCTTCGTGTGTTCTGATTGCAGCACGTCGGGGAGGCGGGGGAGGGCTCTGCCTCGAGGGGGCTGACGTGAGCGGGCGAGACAGCAAACTGACCCACAGGACACTGCGGTGGGTGCCGTGGCCCACAGGGGAAGGAGCCCCTGGGGTGGGGGGACCGAGGGCTGTGTCTCCCCAGCCCCCACCCTCCCCGGCCGCGCAGCCGGTTCTGGGCAGGAGCCCTTGCTCGGCACCTCCTGACGCGAAGCGCTGACCTCAGCTCCCAGCCTCCGCTCAACAACACCTGCTCTGAGGCCCAGGCCCAGAGCGACACAATCACCCTTTTGTGCTTTTATGGCCCCTGAGAGTCCGCTTTGTTCTCCTGCCCCGGCTGGTCCCGCCGAGGGGGGGGGGGGGGGGGGCAGGAACACAGCACGATGGTGCCCACTGGGCAGAAGCGGCCCCAGAACCCACCTCTCCCGGCCCCCAGCCCTGCACCCTGCGCATCCGGCTCCCCAGACCCTGCCCTGCACCCCAGCCCTGGGGCAGGCAGGAGGGGGGGGGCAGGGGGGAGAGACAGGGCCAGGGCCAGCCTCCTGAGTGTCACCTGTGCAGTCACAGGGACCCACCCTCGGAAGGTTCTACGTGCCACTGTCGCCATCTTGAAATGCGTAATCGTTTTTTGCTTTTTTAAAATATAGTTTTATTGATCTCTGAGAGGAAGGGAGAGAGGGAGAGAGAGAGAAACATCCATGAGGAGAGAGAATCATGGATCAGCCGCCTCCTGCACGCCCCCCACTGGGGATGGAGCCCGCAACCCAGGCCTGTGCCCTGACCGGGAGTCGAACCCTGACCTCCTGGTTCATAAGTTGATGCTCAACCCCTGAGCCACGCTGGCCGGGCTCCCCTCTGGGGTTCTAAGACTGTTCATTCTCATAAACATCTAACCCCGTGGTCGGCAAACTCATTAGTCCACAGAGCCAAATACCAACAGGACAACGATTGACATTTCTTTTGAGAGCCAAATTTTTTAAACGTAAACTTCTTCTAACGCCACTTCTTCAACACAGACTCGCCCAGGCCGTGGTATTTTGTGGAAGAGCCACACTCCAGGGGCCAAAGAGCCGCCTGTGGCTCGCGAGCTGCAGTTTGCCGACCACGGTCCCAGCTCGCCCAGCGCCCGGGGGAGTCTCTCTCCAGACCCTGGAGTCGCACAGGTGTGCGCAGTTACAGCCGCTGGTTGTTGGAGGAGGTGGGTAGCTGGTAGATGAGCTGGTAGTTAATTGTTTGATGAGCCGGGTAGTTTGTTGATGAGCTGGTTAGTTGTTTGATGAGTTGGGTAGTTGGTTGATAGCTGGTTAGTTGTTGGATGAGTTGGGTCAGTGGTCGGCAAACTCATGAGTCCACAGAGCCAAATACCAACAGGACAACGATTGAAATTTCTTTGGAGAGCCACATTTTTTAAACTTAAACTATATAGGCAGGTACATGGTTATTAACTTAATTAGGGTCCTCCTGAGCTGGCCTTTGCTAAAAACTCAAGGATCCAAAGAGCCGCATGTGGCTCGTGAGCCGCAGTTTGCCGACCACTGCTCTAACCTGTGTGCTCAGCCTCCCAGTCCGAGTGCAGTGCCGAGTGGCTGGACGGGTGCTCTCGGCGGGGATATCCCAGCCCCTCCCTGTTTTTGGTTTTTGTTTTTAATAAAATAAGACTCCTGCCCTGACTGGTTTGGCTCAGTGGATAGAGCGTCGGCCTGCAGACTGAAGGGTCCCGGGTTCGATTCCGGTCAAGGGCATGTACCTTGGTTGCGGGCACATCCCCAGTGGGGGGTGTGCAGGAGGCAGCTGATGGATGTTTCTCTCTCATCGATGTTTCTGACTCTCTATCCCTCTCCCTTCCTCTCTGTAAAAGATCAATAAAATATATTAAAAAAAAAAAAAAGACTCCTCAGAGCCCATGCATCTTGCTGGCATCTCACGGGTGGGACGTGCTGTCCTCTGCAGCCCCCGAGGCCTCACCAGGCCAGCGGGGAGCCGCTAGAGGGGAGTGAGGGTTCCCTGCAAAAATGGCCTCTCTCAGGTTCCTGAAGCCCCGCCCACAAGGAGGCGGGGTCTCCTGAAAGTGGGCGGGCTCTGTGAGTGCTTTGACCAATAGGAGGCAGTAGAAGCGATTCCATGCCAATTTGGGACTAAAATCCTGGGTGAGAACGGGCAGCTTCTGCTCTCCTGTGTTGGGATCCAGCTGCCGCCAGGCAAACAGCTCAGGCCCGAGTCCAGCGGCCAAGGGTGCAGCTGGAAACCAGAGATGGCAAATGGAGAGAAGGGCCCGCCAGCCCTCAGCCCTCCGGCCAGCCCAGCTCAAGTGCCAGACTTTGTGGGGGGAAAGCCACGGGGGTCACCCAGCCCCAGGCAGCGCCCCACCCCGAGGGTCAGCCTTGCAAACAGCACCCCCCACCTCCCTCCTCCCCACCCCCAGGCGCCGGGCGAGCTTTCCCAACAGGTGTTAAAATAACGACCTCTGAGCTGAAAAGGAAGCTGTGTGCCTGGGTGATAAGAGGGTCTGGCAGCCTGGACGGGAAGGAGGGGGGGCACGGAGGGGGAGCAGAGGAGCGGGGAGAGTTGGCATATTTCCCAGAGGGCTGTCACCTGGGCTGGGGGGGGCGGCGGGGGGGGGGGGGCACAGTGCTCCTCTTTCTTCCCTTCCCCCTCAGAATTCAGCCTCCGTCTTTTCTTCATGAGCAAGGTTTGCAGGGAAAACGACAGGAAACCAAGGTTTGCAGGAAACCAGGGCCCAAGGCCAAAGCCCGCTCCTGCCCCAGGCCCTTTGCACATGCCGTGCCATTCCCTCTGCCTGGAATGTTGTCCCCCTCCCCCGCCCTCCGTTCTGAATTGAATTGTGCTCCCCCAGGATGCTGTGTTGAAGCCCTGACTCCCAGGGCCTCAGCATGGGAACTCCTTTGGAAATAGGGTCCCTGCCGATGGAAGCCGTTAATGTGAGGTCATCCTGAAGGAGGATAGGCCCCAAACCCAACGAGAACCGGTGTCCTTGTGAGAGAGGAGAAAGCCACCGGAAGACACAGAGACGCCCCGGGGAGACATCCTGTGGCCACAGAGGCTGAGGCTGGAGTGATGCGGCCACAAGCCAAGGACTGCCGGCCGCCACCCGGAGCTGGAGGAGGCGGGGAAGGCTCCGCCATGAGCAGCTCTTCCTCTGCTCTTAGGACGAAGTCTGGCAGCCGCAGCCCTGCCTCGTCGGCCTCTGCCCTCCCTCCCGTCAGCCTCTCCCCACCCCCCTCTCCCTCGGGCATCTCCTGCTCGACTACATGGGCCACCCGGTCCTTGAACAGGCTGAGCTCATGCCTGCCCCAGGACCTTTGCACGTGCTGTTCCACTGCCCACTGCCCGCAATGCTTGGCCCCCAGGTTTTTCTGTGGCTGCCTCCTCAGAAAGGTCTTCCCAGCACCATCCCCTCCTTCCCCTCCTCTCCCCCCGCCCCCACCCCCCACTCAACATGAAGTCACAGTCGCCTCCGCTGTTGACAGGGAGAACGGGGACCTGGCCTCTGCTCCCCACTTTCTCCCCAGTGCCTGGCTCAACAAATGCTGGTCGAATGGACGGGTGACCCCCTACACCGGCTGCAGGGAGGCAGCGATGGCGACGCTTTTCAGGCTCAGAGCGGCCAGAGGGAGGGGGAGCTCGCCTGGCCCCCGTGAAGCAGCAGTGGGATGGGAGGCCCGGCCTCGGCCTTGGCCTTGGCCTTGGCGGGAGCCGCCTCGGGATGGCAGAACGCATCTGCCCTCGGGCCTCGCGGCTCTGGCTCCAGGAGGCGCTGCCTGTCAGTCTCAACAGGAGGAGGTGCCTCTCGCCATGGCAACGGGGACGTCAGGGGGATGTGTTTGCACAAAAGGGGCGTCAGGAAACACCCACACACGGACACGGGAACACAGTGCTCGGCCTCGCTGCCGGGAGGGGCCGGGCCGCGGAGCCACTGGGGCCTCCCCCGCCAGCTCGCCCTTCAAAGAAGTGGGGCTGTTTTCTCCTCTGTCCTTCAGCCGAGGGGGGGGGGGGGGCGTCACGTGGCCTGGAGGTCAGCTCTGGGCCCAGCACAGCGCCAGCCGCCCACCCGCCTTCGAATCACGCCCATTGCACCAACGGGCAGACCGAGGCCGGGGGCAGGTCTACGGAGGCTGTGGGCGCCCATCCCTGCGCTCCCCGTCACCGCCCTCTCCCTGGGGCCGCCGTGGAGTCTGGGCCTCAGTGTTCCCCTCTGTGAAAGGGGACCATAGCGTTTCCACAGCAGACTCGTGTTTTTTTTTAAGATATATTTTATTGGTTTTTTTACAGAGAGGAAGGGAGAGGGATAGAGTTAGAAACGTCGATGAGAGAGAAACATCGATCAGCTGCCTCCCCCTCCCGTCCCCCCCCCCGGGATGTGCCCACAACCAAGGTACATGCCCTTGACCGGAATCGAACCGGGGACCCTTCAGTCCACAGGCCGACGCTCTATCCACTGAGCCACACCGGTTACGGCTCATTTGTTTTAAATGAGCAATTCAGCGGCTTTAGTCCATTCACCAGGTGGTGCAACCATCACCTCTATCTATTCCAGAACCTGGTCACCCCCCAGAAGGAGACCCGGTCCCCTTAGCCGTCACCCCCAGCCCCCCGCCCCCAGCCCACGGCCCGCCACCCCGCTTCCTGTCTGTGCATTTGCTGATTCTGGGCATTTCATCAAAGAAGAATCCACACCGTGAGGCACAGAAGAGGGGCCCGAGGAGCGGGTGGAGGGGAGACACCCCCCCGCAGAGACCCCGAGGGACAGGATGGGGGTCTAGCTGTCGGAACCCCCGGAGGGGTGGCCGGCCTTCGGCTGGTGGACAGGGCAGCAGATTCCTCTGTCCCCACGCAGGCTGTGTGCACCGGGCACAGCCTCTCCCCCCGTCCCCCACCCCCCACCCCCAGCCGGGGAGGGGCTGCCGGGGAGGGGCCTTTCTGTCGTGTGGACAGGAACCCGGAAGGCTGGTCAGCCTTGGAAGCTCTGAAAGGCCAGAGCCAACCACCCACTGTCTAATGGAGACAATGGGAGCTGAAGCAACTTCCACCTGTCGATCTTATGTAAATCCTTGCTGATTGGCTATTACTGGCTATGGGCGGATCCCAAAGCTTAATGAGAGGGATGGCAAGGCCAGAGCGAGGGTAGTCCTCTCTGGGGCTCCCGCCTGGCCCCCAATATCTCACCGAATTAATGCTTTCCTAGTCTCTTTCATTTGTGTGCGGCCTCCTCCAGAGCCCGAACCCTGAACCGGAACCCTGAACCACGCGGGACGTGAAAAGGGGTTCCCTTTCCAAGGATTGCCTGGGACACGTCCCCTGCCATTGTCCAGAGTCATTACTCCGGGTCGCTGATTGCTGTGCCCTTGAGCAAAAGTGGTTCCTCACACGTGTGCATGCGCCCGGCTGCCTGGACTTAACTGGAGCCGACAGGAGCAGCCCCAGGGAGCCGGCGTCTGCCCCCGGCCCACCCGGCAGGAGGTGCCAGGCGGCTGGCTGGCTGAGCCTCCGGCAAAGGGGGGACAGGGGACAGGGCCTGGGTGGGCAGAGGCCTGCGGGCTGCGTGCCCCTGACCTTGGGGCGCGGTGAGCTTTCTGCAGTGGCTGGAGCAGCGGGCGGGGCGCGGAGCCGTCAGCCTGGATGGGACCCGCCGCCTCCCTCTCTGTCCGCCCCGTGTCCTGGCGGGGGGCTGGGAAATGGCTGATAGAGGGTCCACCCCCATAGCATCCTGGGGGGCAAAGCGAGCTCACACCCCACGTTTGCAGGTGCTCAGCCCACGGTCCTCGGCCCCACGAGCGAAGCGAGGTCCCTGGGCCCGTCTGATCGGGAGGAGAGGGGGTGCGGGAGGCAGGACGCCCCGCAGAGGCCTCTGCCCGCCCCTGCTCTCTTCTCTCCGGCCTTCCCAGCCCTGGCTCCAGCCGTCCCGTCCCTGTTCCCTGTCCCCTGTCGGGAGGTGCCCAGGAAGAAGGATCCCAGAGATGCTGGAGGCTGGAGGGAGGAGGGAGGAGGGAGGAGGAGGAGGGAGGAGGAGGAGGGAGGAGGGAGGAGGGAGGAGGGAGGAGGGAGGAGGGAGGAAGAGGGAGGAGGGAGGAGGGAGGAAGAGGAGGGAGGAGGGAGGAGGGAGGAGGGAGGAGGAGGGAGGAAGAGGGAGGAGGGAGGAGGGAAGAAGAGGGAGGAGGGAGGAGGAGGGAGGAGGAGGGAGGAGGAAGGAGGAGGGAGGAGGGAGGAGGAGGGAGGAGGGAGGAGGGAGGAGGGAGGAGGGAGGAGGGAGGAGGAGGGAGGAGGGAGGAGGAGGAGGGAGGAGGGAGGAGGGAGGAGGGAGGAGGAGGAGGAAGAGGAGGGAGGAGGGAGGAGGGAAGAAGAGGGAGGAGGGAGGAGGAAGGAGGGGGGAGGAGGAGGAAGAAGGAGGAGGGAGGAGGAGGGAGGAGGGAGGAGGAAGGAGGAGGGAGGGAGGAGGGAGGAGGAGGAGGGAGGAGGAAGGAGGAGGAAGGAGGAGGAGGGAGGAGGGAGGAGGGAAGAAGAGGGAGGAGGGAGGAGGAGGGAGGAGGAGGGAGGAGGGAGGAGGAAGGAGGAGGGAGGAGGGAGGAGGGAGCTGCTATCCCCCTGATAAGAGACTGACTGGAGCTGCTGAGAGGACCCAGCCCCCCTGGGGTGAGCAGGCCCATGCACACCCCTCCCGCTCTCTGCTCCGTGCCTGCCTGGGCGGGGGCGGGGGGGGGGGGGGGGGGCGGGGTGTCCGGCCCCAGGACAGTGGTCAGGAGAGCAGCCTGCGTCCCGTGTCCCCGGCCCCAGGGCCTCGGCAGGAGGTGGACGTGCGGGCGGTACCTGTCCGCCGTCAGGCGCCTTCCTCTCTCCCGCTGACGATAACCATCTGTTGGCCGCCAGGAAGGTTGCTGGGAACGGGGAACGGCAAGAATTACTCACCAGGGCGATAAATCGCGAGGCCTCCCGGTGCCCAGGGCTGTGTCCTGCCCCAGTGCATGCTGGGTCACCGATGCCCACGTGTTGCTTCCCAGGCGCCCAAGGGGGACGCTGGTGCCTGGGGGCTCTGGGTCCAGGGAGGCGTGTTCAAACGCAGCAAGAGCCTGTGGGGGTGGGGACCGCCCGGCCCAGCACGCGGGCTTCCCGCTCAAGCACGCCATGGCCCTGGGCCTGGCCGGCCGCTTTGGGCCTCGGTTTTCTCATCTGCGAAGTGGGTATAAGGCTTCCATATTTCATCACCACAAGGCCGCCACTGATGCGAGCTGCAAGGTACCAAGACCCTGTGCATGAGAGTAGGGTTAGTGGTCGCTTTCCCCAGGAAAGCAGGGAACAGCATTGTCTCCAGAGGGACCAGCATCTGCTAAGGTGGAGAGCAGCTGGGAGTGTGGGAGAGGCTGCCGGCTGCCGCCCGAGCAGGTGGCCAGGAGGGCAGAGAGGGTCCCCACGGGCCCAGCTCCCCCCAGGCCCTTCTCCCACTCTCTGCCGGGTGCGCCGAGAGCTGCCTGGCGGCTGGAAGGGTGAAATGCAATCAGACGTCCTCGGCTCTCAGGCACCCGGTCCTTCCTCCCTTCCCCTCAAGTTCAAAGAAATGGCCCCGAACCACAGAGCCAGGAAAAACCTGCTCACGGTAACACCGATTGGAGAGGCCTGGCGCTTCCCGCTCCACGCGGAGCCATCAGCACGCACGCCCGTCCGCTAACGAACTCTGCATCGGGCGCTTCCGGGGCTCCCGGGCCCACGCAGCCTGGCCAGGCCCACGGGGGAGCCCTGCCTCCCCACGGCTGTGGAGGGAGCAGCGATTTCCCCTTCACACCCTGAACGACACCCCCCCAATCACACCCAGGGGCGCGGCCAGCGGAGATGGGGGGATGGTTCCTGTTTCAGTAGAACTGTCCTTTGGTGTCTCTCGCTGGTGATAACAGATCAGAAAAGAGAGAACGCCCGGACGCGCCCACGGAAACACGCGCCTGGGGGTGAGCTGTGACGGGTGAGCGTGGAAGTAGCCAGTACACGGGCGCACACACACACACACACACACACACATGCAGATGCGTGTTCTCACGGGGCGGGGCGCCCACCACAGACCTGCTCTGCTCCCAGTGTCCGGCGGAGAGCTGGGACTCTGGTCCCGGGTTCAAATCCTGCCTCTGCCTCTCGTTCGCTGAGTGCGTGTCCTGGGGCAAGGAACGCGACCGCTCAGCGTCCTCCTCCTCCAGCAGAAGGTGAAGGTGATTCTCCCTAACCACCTCCGCCTGGCCGGCCCTCCCAGCTGCATCCAGGCCCCAACCCTCCAGCCTGGTGGGGGGAGGAGAGGGAGGGGTGGGGTTTGTATGCCCCCCGACCCTCCCCACGGGCCCAGGTCCCGCAGCTCCTGGTGGGCGGCCCCACCGGCCTTAGTCTGGCGTTGCTGCAGGAACACATGACCCCAAACTCAGTGGCTCAAACAGCGCAAACGCATTCTCTGCCACCTGGAGGTCACGGGTTCGACGCCAGCCGCGCGGGCGAAGGGAAGCGGTTGGCAGGGCCTGCGCCTCCTGGAGCCTCCGGAGGACAAGGGCACCCCTCTTCCGCGTCCCCGACTCCTTCCCAAACCACCCGACCTCGTGCCCACACCCCCCGCCCCCGTCACACCTACTTCCTCTTCTGCAGCCAAGTGTCCGTCTCTCTCTCCCCAGGACACCGGTGGCTTTATTTACTTGTTTCTGGTTTCAGAGAGGAAGGGAGAGGGAGAGAGAGAGAGAAACATCCATGAGGAGAGCGAATCATGGGCCGGCGGCCTCCTGCACGCCCCCCACTGGGGATGGAGCCCGCAGCCCGGACATGTGCCCTGACCGCGGGAATCGAACCCTGACCTCCTGGTTCACAGGTCGATGCTCAGCCCCTGAGCCACGCATCTCCTCATCTTAAGCGAATCACATCTGCCAAGGCCTGCCGGCCACGCCCAGCTGACAGCGGGAACATGGACCTTCAGGGACCACGATTCTGCGCCCACACAAGCCCATTCGCTCCTTCTTTCTCCTCCGCCCGGCGGGCACCCGGCCCCACGGCCTGTGGCCTGCTGAAGCCAGGGCAGTGTTGGCAGGGAACCGGCCAGGGCCCCGGGCTCCCCTGGGGCGGGAGGGGAGAGCCGGCCAGCTCTGAGAAAGCTCTGGAAGCGGCCGCTCCTGGAGGCGATGCCAAGGCCTCCGAGTCCCCCAGACGGAGACAGACGCTGGTGCAATAGGGGACGAGGGGACGCTGAAGCCGGGATTGGGGACAAAGGTGGCCTGGGGCCTCGGACGGCGTGCAGTGGGACAAAGGGGGTGTCCTCCGTGCTAGGTCATCGCCACACACCGTGCCGTGGGTCCCTGGAAGGGCCTGCTCAAAGCGGAATCGTGTCCATTTCGATTCCCATTCCCATAGCTTCCTGTGAAGCCTGTGATTCATCTCCCCGTGGCCTCCCCCGCCCTCCCGAGGCTGTGGACTACATTTCCCAGGCGCCCTTGCACGGCGGCTTCCTGCTGGGCCCAGCCAATGGGAGGCACCGATGGAGCACAGGGGGCGGGAGCAGGGAGAGGCTGGGGTACCTCTCTGGGGCTGTGCTCAGCTGAAGGTCACTCCGGCCAGCCGCCCACACAGCTCCAGGTCCCGCCCCCCCCACCCCTCCCGGCCAGAGGCGGTACCAGCTCCCAGCTCTGGCCCTGGCCCTGCACCCCTTCTCGGTTCCCCCACAAACACCTGCCTCACCTCTGTAAACCGCCCCTTCTTGAAACCCTCCCAATGGCCCCACCTGAGGGCTGGGGCTCTGGACAAGGGATGATGTCTGGAGAGGAGTGAGGCCCCGGGAGGGTGGGTCCCCCAGGGCATGCCAGGTGTGCTTACCTGAAACAGGAGTTAGAAGCCGGCCAGCACCAGGAACAGGTGCCAACTAGATTTTGGGGGGGTGGGGAGTGGGGCACAATCAGCCGAGGACGGAGGTTGCCCGGGACGAGCAGTAGTTCTCTCGGGAGTCCAAGGTCGCTGCTCTGCCTGCAGGATACGCGGCTGACGTGTGCTTTGCCAGAAGGTTCTTGAAGGATGCGTGTTTCCGTTTGCGTCCCCAAGGGTGCCAACTCCGAGAAGGGGGTGAGCATGCGGGGCGTCTGTGAAGGTGTGCTTCCGGCCCTGGCCAGGGCGGCTCGGTGGGCAGAGCGTCGGCCTGTGGACTGAAGGGTCCTGGGCTCCATTCCGGTCAAGGGCACAGGCCCGGGTTGCGGGCTCGACCCCCCAGGGTGGGGCTTGCAAGGAGGCAGCCGAGCCGTGATTCTCTCTCACCACTGATGTTCCTATCTCTCTCTCCCTCTCCCTTCCTCTCTCAAAACCAATAAACATATATATATATATATATATATATATATTTTTTTTTTTTTACCAGTTTCAAGCTCTAATAGGGTAAACACCAAATACTGGAACCCACATGAACACAAGCTCTTTGGGGTCCTGGATCATTGGTCCGTGTCACGGGGCCCCGAGAACGGCCCCCTTAAACGATGGTCTTACTCGGCTCCTTAAATGAAAACACACGTGGCACTTTGTGGGCGCCTGGCATCTGTCCGGACGCTCTGCGTAGGCACTGTTACACAGACATGCCCGCAGGTATTCGGTTTTTTGGGTTTTTTTTAAATATATTTTATTGATTTTTTACAGAGAGGAAGGGAGAGGGATAGAAAGCTAGAAACATCGATGAGAGAGAAACATCGATCAGCTGCCTCCTGCACACCCCCCACCAGGGATGTGCCCGCAACCAAGGTACATGCCCTTGACCGGAATCGAACCTGGGACCCTTCAGTCCGCAGGCCGACAATCTATCCACTGAGCCACACCGGTTTTGGCCGTAGGTATTCGTTTAATAGCACAAAGCCCCCCCTCCCAGGGGGTTCCAGTGTACCCCCCTCCTGTCCTACCAACGGGAAGCTCAGGGGCTGGAGGGGAGGTCCCTGTGGGAAGTGAGAGGTCGGGCATAGGACCCCAGGCCGCTGCAGCCTGACCACTAGGGGGCATTGCCTCTGGGGAAACCCCTTTTGGAGACACCCCCACCCCCAACCTGGTCCAGAAGAGGCCAAAGACGGAGAGCCAAGCCCCCTGGAGTCCTCAAAGTTGCGCCCCATTGGGGGAATCCCCGAGAGCTCCCTGGCTGGATCACCCAGAATCTAGAGCAGCAATGGGGCTCCTCCCCCCGGGGTACCCCAAACCCTGGCCTGTCCAGGTTTCCTGCCCCAAAGAAGGCCTGGCCACCTCTCCTCCAGCCACAGCGGCCTTCCTGCTGCTCCTGGAACACACCCAACAGCCTGGGGCCTCCAGCCCTGCACCCCCTTCCCTCCAGCCCGAAGCCCCCTCCTCCCGCTCAGGGCTCAGGGCTCAGGCCTAAGGGGCCGCAGCAGCCCCTCCCACCCCACCCCTCCCCTCCGCTTTCCCTGCTGCACAATCCCTGGTGACGGCCCCTCGACACATCCTATGACGCATGTGCTGGCTTAGGGGTGCCTGTCTGCCCCCTTCCTGCCCCCTGCTTGGCCGTGGAAGGACCCTGGCCCAGCGACAGGTGCCAACACTACCGACTGGGTGAGCGAATGAAGGACCCTGGGGACAGAGGGGCACCCCCAACCCCGCACCCCAGCCCCCGCTGAGGGTGGCCCTGCAGCCGCACAGGCGCGCCAGATGCTTCCATTTCTCAAAAGAAGCTGAGCATCCAGGTTTCTCCTGCGGAGTCTCCGGGGCTGTATCTCTTTACACACCAGCAAGGCGTTCCCATCCCCAAAAACCCCCAAAACGGAAGAGAGCGCTCTGGGCGCCAGATACACCCAGCCGAGCCTGGCAACGTGGGCGCCCCTCCCCGCGGGAGGGGGGGGTGACACTTGCGCAGACGGAGGGCCCTCCCTGGGCACCCTCAGGCACGGGCCCAGCGGGGAGGAGGGGAAGGGGGACCCAGGCCAAGCGAGAGGGGGGGCGGGACTCGGGGTACGCAGCCCCCCCACCCCGCGCGCGCGCGGCCGGGCCCCTCCCTCCCCGGAGCTCGGAAGCGCCCCGCCCGCCCTCCGGGGCCCCAGCTGGCCGCCAGCCACGCACGCACGGGGGGCGCGGGCGGGCGCGTTTGGAGACGGGCGCGCGCACACAATGCCCCGCACGTCAGGCCGCTCGCCCGTCTGGCCGGTCGCCGCGCGCGGCGCCAGATGGTCCCTCCCGCCTCGCCAGCTGCGGCCGCTTTGTGCGCTCGGGCGCGGGCTCCCTCCCCGCTTCCCGCGCGGCCTGGAGGGTGGATCTTGGCCCGAGGACAGGAAGGCAGGTTCAGCTGGGAACCTTCTGGATAGACAGCCCCCCGCGCCCCATCCCCCGTGACCCCGAGCCCCGGCGCGCTGGCGTGGACCGCTAATTGCTTGCAGACAGATGGCGCGGCCCAGGGTCTCACTCCCCAGGCTGGGGGCGGGGGCGCCGGGAGAGGAGGCCGCGCCCTTGACCCCTGGCTTGCATTCTTGAAGAAAAGGCTCAGGGTTGGAGGCCGGGACCCCCCCCCCCCCCCCCCCCCCCCCGGCAGGGACCCCGGTGAGGGGCTCTAAGGGGCTGTGTAAGGGCTTTGGGAAGGGAACAGGGGAGCCGGGGGAGGCTTTGAAAGGAGGTAGCCAACCCTGGAGCCGGAGGGGCTGAAGCTAGAGGGAGAATGCCGCCTCCTCCAGGCAGCCCTCCGCCCTGTCGCGGCTGGGACCCTGGGCAGCGCCCCTGCACCGGCAGCCCCTGCTATGCGGGGGACCCTCCCCGGGGAAGGCCACAGGATGGACTGCAGAGGCTGTGGACGAAAAAGGGGTCACACACGAACCCTGACAAGCGCGGGGAGGCCTGCGTGGCAGCCTTACACACGCAGAGGCCGAACGCACCCACGGACGAGGGTCTGAAATGAACACTGGCTCACGGGAAGCAGTCCCAGCGGGCAGTGGCTCCCCGGCCAGCACCTTCCCTGGCAGAGGCCAATCTGGACCGTGGCTGAGCCTGTCTATCGCCTTTTTGCATCTACGATGGCACCCCTCCCGACCCTCAGGGTCATCTCCCTCCGGACCCTCAGGGTCATCTCCCTCCAGACCCTCAGGGTCATCTCCCTCCCGACCCTCAGGGTCATCTCCCTCCGGACCCTCAGGGCCCGTCTCCCACCAGAGCAGCGGCCCGGAGCCCTCGTGGCCTTGTTCTCCGGCTCCTTGCTGGCCGGGGCAGTCCCGTACCCTCCTCTGTGAAGAAGGGTGTGTCTGTTCGTCCCATTTTTTACCCAGTCCCAGAGGTTTGCCCCACTCCGCTTTCTCCCGCCTCCCTAACCTAGCACCAGTCGGTGTCACAATCCCCTCCGCACCCTCGGATTCCGGTCTGTAAAATACCGGTAAAAGCCGGCCGGCGTGGCTCCGTGGCTGAGCGTCGACCTAGGAACCAGGAGGTCACGGTTGGTTGAGTTCCCGGTCAGGGCACAGGCCCGGGTTGCGGGCTCTACCCGTTGTGGGGGGTGGGGGGCGTGCAGGAGGCAGCCGATCCATGATTCTCTCTCATCATTGATGTATGTTTCTCTCTCCCTCTCCTTCCTCTCTGAAATCAATAAAAATATAGATACTTTTTTTAAATAAAAATATATGGCAAAGCTGCCATTCTCCGGGGTGTTTTCTCAACCCACGGACACGTAGCTCCCCGGCCACTGTCAACACTTCCCAGGCTGCCCGGGTCCAAATCGGGCCTCTCACCGAAGAGCGCTGTGCCCTTGACCAGGTCACATGACCGCTCCCAGCCTCAGGCACGGACCACGGGGATTAAATGAGATACGATGTGCCGAGAGCCTGGAACAGTGCCTGACACACAGCGGTGAGCAGTGCCTGCTGTCATGGTGGGGCCTCCCCGGCTCCCTGGCCATCTCCCTGCCGGCTGTAGCTCGGGGGGGAGGGGGGGGCGGGGAGGGGGGCCTTGGGCACGGCTCACCTGGTTTCAGGTGTACCTGGTGCTCCTCAGGGTCTGGACCCGAGGGGAGGCTCCGTCGCCCCAGGCTGACCTCCAGGCCCTGTGACTCTCCTTCCTACACCCATGCGGCCCCCCCTTTCTGCCCTCCCCCCTCCCGGCCCCCTCTAACCACCCAAGTGCAGGGAAGCCGCACTTCTGATTTAAGACCCTGATAAAGGCCCGAAGAGCGCCCTCTAATATCAGCTTATATATTTTTAATCTGCCGTTAACGTGATTTAAAACGGAGCCCTGATGGATGGGGCGGCGGAAATTAAACGTCTCCATCACCTGGCGTGTGGCTGCGGCGCCCCTGGTGACAAGGCCGCGGGGACCCCCTCCCGCCGACTTCCTGGGAAACGCAGCCTCCAGGGCCGGCGGGCAATGAAGTGAGACGGGCGGGCGGCGTGGGCGCTGCACCGGCCTCAGGGACACGACAGCTGCTTGGCCGTGGAATGAAGGAGCCTGCGCCGTGGCAGGGCCCGCGTGCTTGCGGGGGGGGGGGGGGAGGAGGGGGGAGGCAGCCTGTGGAGAGAGGGCTGGAAATGTGCAGAACGTCCCCTCTCTCCCCCCCACCCTCCTCCCCTCTCCTTCCCCTATCCCTTCCCCCCTCCCTTTAGCACCAGGGAATGAACCGGCTCCTGCCCGCCCCTCCCCACGAGGCCATGTCCTGGGACTCCTGTGAGCTTCCTGGCGGGTGAAGGAGCCCCCACCCATTCTCCTCGCCTCCTGCCCCCGCCCTCCACCCACCGCCTGTCCCCAGAGTCTGACATAAATGAAGGCGATGCAAAGCCGGGGATCCAAAGAGGAAGGGAGAGGGAGGGAGAGAGAAACATCCATGATGGGAGGGAACCATGGATCGGCTGCCTCCTGCACGCCCCCCACTGGGGACCGAGCCCACAACCCGGGCCTGTGCCCTGACAGGGAATCGAACCCTGACCTCCTGGTTCACAGGCTGACGCTCAAGCACTGAGCCACGCCGGCGGGGCGAGAAGGACCCTATTTCAGACCTGGGGTGAGGCTGGGCCGGCGCATTTCGAGTCCCGAGAGGTAAAAGGGACCGGGGCTGCACAGGCTGCGGAGAAGCGGATGGGAACCGGGAGCCACACCCAGGTCTGGGGGACCGGCCCCTCCCGTGGAGGCCCCCCCTCCCCAGGGCCTGGGGCTCTGCCCTGCAGCTGGGCCCTCCTGCAGGCCGGCCGCCGTCTGAACAAGAGCCCAGTGTGATCCCTGGGCCGGGACCTGGCCGGGCTCGCTCGTGGGGAGCCCGGTTCAGACAGGGGCCCTTTGAAGGCGGATGAATTGGGCTCAATGTCTCCATCCAGCCGAGGGCGGGCGGGCCGGGCGAGCCGCCTGCAGCGGGGAGAGACAGAGAGAGAATGTGAGAGAGACACATCCATTGGCTGCCTTCTGCACACACACACACACACACACACACACACACACCCCGACCAACTGGGACTGGGGATCGAGCCTGCAACCGAGGTCCATGTCTGTCGGCCCTTCGGCCCACGGCCCGACACTGTAACCACTGAGCCACACCAGCCAGGGCGCCAAATCTGCTTTGCGTCCTGCAGCGCCGAGATCCCAGCTTCCCCCTGCTCTGCGGACCGGGCACCGAGCCGCCCGAGCCGGGCAGAGGCCCCTGCAGCCCCCAGAGCCCCCCTGGTGCTGGCGGAGGGGGGTGGCCTTGCTGCGGAGATGCCCGATGCTGTCGGCTCCCGCCAGACCCTCCCGCCGGAGGGTTGGGGAGATGCTACATCATGATGACAGCGCGTCGTGTGCGGCCTGGGCCGCTGCCCAGCTCTTCCAGTCACCGCTGGCTCGTCGTCCCGACAACCCTCCCGCCGGGCGGGGGCGCGCTCACCTCCACGCACCCAGAGGGCGAGTGACCTCCACACACTGGTTCACACACCACACACGTGCACACGCTCAAGGCACATGCCCAGCATATACACACACACTCATGAGCCATCTGCTCATGGTGGACGGGGCAGTCAGGCAGGGCTTCCCGGAAGAGGCGGTAGGGAGCAGAGACCTGGATGGAGCAAGGAGCCAGCCCTCATGCTCCTTGGGGAAGAAGGTTCCTGGGCCAGAGCAGTGAGCCCCCCGAGGTGGGGGGCTGGTGAGGAGTCTGGGGGACAGTGAGGTCTAGGAAAAGACCCCAGAGGTGTTGAGGGGTGGGGTGCAGTGGGCACGTGAAATGAGGACCCCCCCCCTCCAGGAGGCGCTTGGGCCCACCCTGGTCCCAGGGAGTCTGGGAAGTGCGCACGAGGGTGACCCCATTCCGCAGACAGGAAGGGGGAGGCGCGTGGGAAGACCGCCCTCGGGGCCCGAGGATGCCCCTGACCCATCGGGCAAACCTAAGCAGCCCCCTCACCCCCCCACACACCCCTCGGCTCCTCCAGGGGCCCCAGGGTGGCCCCGCTCCAGGCCGAGCCCCTTCAGCCCGGCTCTGGGCTCCGAAGGCACGTCCCTGTCCCCGGCCGACCCTCTGCGGGCGCCTGAGCCGGGCGGCCTGGTTCCTGCGGGCTCCGTCAGCCTGTGGGTGACATTTATTTACCGCACGGAGCGTGGGGAGAATTCATTACTTAGCCCAGGAAGCACTGGAAGGTGGGAAGCGCTGAGGGCGGCGTGGCCGTGACATTGCAGCGAACAGCGCTCCCTCCTCACGCCTGCGGCTCTGGCAACAAGCTGGCCTCTGCCCTCAGCCTGGGGGCCGGAGGCTGGGAGGGAAGCCAGGCCTCTGAGCTCAGCACTCCTTTCTGTGACCGCAGGAGGGGGAGGGGAAGGGGAGAGGGAGGAGGGGGAGGAGGAGGAAGGTAAGAAGAATAAGAAGAAGGGCCGACCGGGAGGGTGGGCTCCGTGGTTGAGCATCGACCTCTGACCCAGGAGGCCCTGTTCCATTCCCGCTCAGGACACGTGTGGGGCAGCCGATGACTCTCCCTCGTCATGGATCTCCCTCTCCCTCCCCCCTCCCTCTCCCCCTCCCTTCCTCTGACACCAATAAAAACGTATTAAAACGAGACGGGAGGAGGGGAGAGAGCTTCGCCCTCGATGTTTCAGCCACGCCACACGCCACGCGGTGGGAAGGGGGTGGGGGGTCACAGGCAGAGTTTTGGTTTAGGAAACACTTTCTCTTCTTTCCCCACGTCCTTACCACCGGGCGGGGGGGGGAGGGCGGGTCCTGGGAGCCGAGCTGGGGTGGCGCCTTTGGGGGTGAGGAGGCCCAGGCTGGGAGGGGGGCTGGGGTGGCCCAGGCGCTGGAGTCCTCACTTCCGGGGGGGACAGGCCCCAGCTCCCCAGCGCGGACCTGAGGTCAGAGGTCAGCCCTTGACCTTGGGCCTCTCCCTGGTGCCCCTCAGGACCCGTGCCTTCCGGTCTGGGTCTGGAAGGAGGCAGGGAAGGGAGACCTCGCTGGGGTGGGGAGGGAGGCGGGGGGGGGGGGGGACACAGACAGATGTCGGGAGCTTGAAGCTCGATCTGACTTAATATTTACCCGAAAGGAAGGCCCTGGGGCACGTGAGCAGCGGAGCTGCTGAAATTGCCTCCGGAGGGAAAAAGGTCGTGGGGCGCACTTGGCCCCCCTCTACGCCCGAGCCCAGAAACCCTAGTGGAGGCGGAGGACTGGGGGTCTCCGGGGCCGTCCGCACGCTTCTTTCTGAGGGTCCCAGGGCCGCCCCGGCTCCCCTCCACTCCCCCCAGAGGCCAGAACCGGGCCTGCATCCAGCGGGTGCCTAATAAATGCCGGCTCCCGTGTCCTGGGTGTCCTCTGAGGACTCCGGTCCAATGAGATGGAGAAGGGCGGGGGACTTGAGCTCCCCCGCCCTCCCGTGCCTCAGTTTCCCCATCTGTAGGACAGGAGCCAAGGTGACAGAACCAGGGCCGGGTCATGGGAGGATCCCGGGGCCGGTTCCCAAAATGCCGCCGAGAGCCTGGGGCTGGCGGCCAGCGCGCAGGAAGCCTGACCTGCCATCAGTGGCTGTGTGTCCGTCTGTGCGTAGCCCCGGGCGGGCCGACACCTGGTCCTCCCCGCAGCCCGAGGACCGGCCAGGCCCCTTCTATTATTGTCATGTTTGTAGATAAGAAAACCGGCCCCAAGAGAGAGATACCGGGTGTACCGGTTAATGATGAGGGTTTTTTCCAATCGATGGAGTCACACACGTGCTGATATAGATGCGATTTGAAATGCAGGCTATTCTGTTGTATGGACAACAAGCTTCAAAACCTCCTATGTCAAATTTTCTGAAGGTGTTAACATCACAGATATTTTTACGCTTAAAAATGTCGAATTTCATGCCCAAAAAAAAGAGCATTTGTGGGAAGTTTTAATTCATTACTTTATTTTGAAGAAAAGTGCTGCTGAAAGTGATCGTAGACTTCGGGAAGCTTATGGTGAACATGCTCCACCTCAAGACACGTGTGAGCGCTGGTTTAAACGCTTTAAAAGGGATGATTTCGATGTGAAAGACAAAGAACGTCCAGGTCAACCGGAAAAGTTGGAAGACCAATGACCAGCATTATTGGATGAAGATGCGTGTCAAACCCAAAAACAACTCCCAGAAAGATTACACGTTGCTCAGCAAACAATTTCTGATCGTTTACAAGCAACGGGAAAGATTTTAAAGGAAGGAAAATGGTGCCACATCAACTGAACGAAAGACAAATGGAAAACCGAAAAGTCATCAGTAAAACGTTGCTTCAACGGCACGAAATAAAGTCTTTTTTGCATCGAATTGTGACTGGCGATGAAAAGTGGATTTATGTTGAGAATCCCAAACGCACAAAATCACGGGTTGATCCAGGTCAACCATCACCATCGACTGCAAGGCCAAATCGCTTCGGAAAGAAGACAATGCTCTGCCTTTGGTGGGATCAGGAAGGTGTGGTGTGTTATGAGCTTCTAAAACCAGGTGAAACCGTTAATACTGATCGATACCGACAACAAAGAATCAATACGAACCACGCTTTGATCATAAAACGACCAGAATGGGCCAGAAGACACGGCAAAGTAATTCTGCTTCACGATGACGCACCATCACACCCTTCAACACCAGGTACAGACACGTGAAAAGATCTTGCCTGGGAAGTATGAACCCACCCGCCGTGTTCACCAGACCGTGCTCCTTCAGATGACCACGTGTCCCGATCGATGGCACACGCACTGTCTGAGCAGCACTTCAACACGTACCAAGAAGTGGAAAATGGGGTCTCTGAATGGTCTGCCTCAAAACAAGAAAAGTCCTATTGGGACGGAATCCACAAATGACCTGAAAGATGGGGGAAATGTGTGGCTAGCGATGGACATTACTTTGAATAAAGCACTTTTGATGCTTCTCTTGAAATTACCGTGTTTTCTTTTATTGCAAAATCAGCATTTTTAACGGGTTAAAGCTACTCCCCGTATACCAGTTGGAAATGCGGGTACCGATTAAAAATGCGGATTAGCTCTCCATCGACCTCTTTCCCTGTCCCTCCCTCTCCCTCCCACTCTCTCTAACACTCAGTGGAACAAATATCCTCGGGTGAGGGTTAACCACACAAAAATATTTTTTTAAAAAAAGCAGGCAGCGCACCTGCCATATGCCAGGCTCCGCGCCAGGTGCCGGGGACTCAGGGCTGAATGCATCAGGACTCCCCCCCACCCCCCGAGAGAGGAGGCTGTGGGCGAGTCCAGGGCCCAGCGCTGGCAGGTGGGGGGCCCGCCTCCCGCCCCCGCCCCCAGCCGGCATCACGCTCCTTCTCCTCCCCTGCCCACCCACTCGTCCTCAAAGGAGAATTTAAATGGGTTCCAAACCCCAGTGTGAACCCTTCCCCACGGCTCCTAGATTTAGCATTCAGGCTCCAGATCCCGTAAAGGTTCAGAGAGAGAGAGAGAGAGAGAGAGAGAGAGAGAGAGACGCTCCTGGCTCCGCTGTTTCAGCTGTGCAGCCCCGGGCACGGAACGCCTTGGAGCCTCAGTTTTCACATCTGTGCAATGGGCATCTCCACTGTACCTGCCTCCAGGGGTCGCGGTGAGCGTGATGCGGGGACACAGGAAGTTCAGCCAGGGCCGGCCTTGGGCAAGCAGGCTGAGTGAACCAGTGCGCCCCCCCCCAAATTCCTGTCCACCCAGAACCCCGGAGTGTGATGTTCTGAGGAACGAGGGTCTTTGCAGAGGGAATCAGGTGAGGGTGAGGTCAGCCTGCACCCAGTGACGGGTCAGTTTATGGAGGCCTGGGGGGCCCCGGGGAGAAGACAGCCAGGGTGGCCGCTGGGAGCCGGGGCAGGGCTTGGGTGCCGGCAGCCGGAGGAGGGAGGAGAGAAAGCAGGGCGGGTTCCGCCCGGAGCCTTTGGGGAGCACGCCGGCCGACACCCTGGCTCCGAGCTGTGGGAACACATTCCACTGAGTTAGTTGAACCACCAGCTCGAGGCTTAACGAGCTGTGGCAGCCAGGAGGCACGCATGCGGGGAGGGTCTGCCACGCGGGGGGGGGGGGGGGGGGGCGCTACGGCAGTTCCTGTCGCTATTCCTGGATGCTGGAGTCGCTCAGGAGGGCAGGCGGCTCAGGGGACCCCAGCAGGGCCAAGGGGCCGAGGGGACCCTCTGCAGCCACAGGGCACGCAGGACTAGACAAGGGGTTGAAACTCAAAACCTACAGAGATCAGACAGGTGTGGGGCGATAGGGACCGGTGGGGAGTGGGGCAAAGTGAGGGAGAGGGTGCCCTCCCTACTTAACGGTCAATTCCAGCCTGATTTCATCATGGAATTTGGGCCCTTTGGAATATAGGGCCCAAAGGGACTGAATCTTCTCTCTCTTTTTGTAAAAACCTGTTTTTATTGGTTTTTAGAGAGAGGGGGAGGGAGGTAGAAACATCGATGAGAGAGGAACATCACTGATGGGCTGCCTCCTGCACGCACCCCCACTGGGGACGGAGTCCGGCGGGGGCTAACACGGGGGCTGTTACCTCCTGTGTTCAAGTGGGGAAGGGCGGCCAGGGAGAGATGTCGGGGCCAGGGATGCCAGGGCCAGAGGGCGAGGTAGGCTGCCCCGAGATCCAAGGAGGGGCTGGGAATCAGAACGGGGGCGGGGGTCCTGGGGGGAGTGGCCCTGGGTGCCTGACGTCACCCGCCCGCCCCAGGTCCTGGCCCCACCCACTCTTTCCCGAAGGAGGGGAAGAGGGGACCTGGGCTCCGGCCTCAGATTCCGTTGCGATGATGCTGATGAGCTGCTGGGTGGGGCGCACGTTCCCTGACACATGGCGTCTGCGGCGGCGGCGGCCCCAGCGGGAGGGGCGGCAGAGGGAGCAGACGGAAGCCCACCTGCCCGGCTCTCTCCTCGCTGCGGGGTCTGGGTCTGGCTTTGCCCTCCCCGCTCCCGCTCCTCTCCCCACAACCTGCTCCTGCAGATTCGTCAGCAGGAAATTCTTTAGGGTCAAGCTCAAGGTCAAACGAATGTGCCTTGAGCACCGGGCTGGGGCCAGCAAAGGCTCTGTCCCAACTGGAGGTGGGGCCCTCAGGGGGCAAAGTTGAGGGGCCCTTGGGGTCCCTAAATCCCTCCCGGCCATGGCAGAGGCCCCAGATCTCATCTTTAAAAAAAATTATTTTTAATTTATTTCAGCGAGGAAGGGAGAGGGAGATAGAAACATCCGTGATGAGAGAGAACCATGGACCGGCTGCCTCCTGCACGCCCCCCACTGGGGATGGAGCCCGCAACCCGGGCCTGTGCCCTGACCGGGAATCGAACCCTGACCTCCTGGTTCCTAGGTCGATGCTCAGCCACGGAGCCACGCCGGCCACGCTCGAACCTCTTCTTGCCGACTCTCCATGGAGAGTCCAAGGCTGTGCATACAGTCAGTGCTCAGCAAATGCACACCCGAAGGACCTGGAAAGGGGCAGATGGAGCCCGCGTCCGGAGCGCTCGCTCTCTCTCTCTCTCTCTCTCTCTCTCTCTCTCTCTCTCTCTCCAAAGCCTCCTGGGAAGGAAAATATGAATACGTTCCACCCTAATCAAATCTGGGCACCTTCACCAGAAACCTCTCCATAATCTCATCAGCGTTAAAGATTACAACAGCAACAAATTAAACCGGCAGGCAGGGATTCCGCGGCTCAAGGGGGAAACGGAGCTTGATTTAGAAACGGATGTTACAGTTTATTAACCGATCTAAATTAATTCGATTTTAAGCCGCCGTTAAATATACATCAGGATGTATCGCCCAAGAGCGTGGCTGGCAGGGGGAGACGGGGGTAAAGGAAAGCACGTGAGGCCCACAGGAGCTTGGTACCCCCAAAACAACAACAACAGCAGCGTGCTCATTCTGAGGTTTGGGGCCGGGGGTTCAAAGTCGGGGAGGCGAGGACCAGCCGGGACTCCCAGGGGCAGGAATTGGAACCCCAATGCAAGCTGGCTTAAGCCACACGGGGATTCTTCTCTCAGTATCTGAAGCAGCCTGGCCAGCTTCAGGTTCAGCTGGATCCAGGCGCTTGCCGTCACAGGAATCGGCCTTCCTCTGGGTCTTAGGCTGTTTTCCTCCGTGTGGGATTCACGCCCGAGCAGGGTCTGCCGATCTGGAGGCAGGTTTCCATCCCACCGGCTTCGCCGCCTGGCAGAGTCACAGCCCGCCCCAAACCCCGGGAAGCTCTCCTCGGCGGCCAAGGTCACGCCCCGCTCCGACGGCCAGGCCTGGGCCCTCTCCCCATCCGGGAGCTGGGAGGAGAGGAGGGTGGTCAGATCCACGTGGAGCACAGGGGCCAAGAGCAGGAGGGGAGCGGTCCCCCCCAAAAACCACAGAGGTGCTGGGACCAGTTTGGAAGAGAGAGAAGGGGGCGATGGCCCCAGGAACAGGGGCCTCCTCTCGGAGCAAACTCTCCCTGGAGCGCCCGGCGGACAGCCCCGCGGCCACGGCCACTCCGGACCCACAGGACCCACTGGCCGTGGACTTCTACCCCCAGGCCCACAAGAGGCCCCGCCCGTGTGGGTTTAGGCCCCGACGTGGCGGCCGATGTCCCAGCAGCAATCGACAGCCCATGCCTTTGCCCGGCGGCCTGGCTACCGATTTCACCAGGAGGTCGCGGGCGGTTCCCGGTCAGGGCGCCTGCCCGGGTCGCGGGCTCCCTCCCCGGGGTGGGGCGCGCCCTGGGACGACGGGGAGGGAGACGGAGAGAAAGGAGTTCTGCTTTGCTGCCCCCTTCAGCCCTCCTAGTTGGAGAGCCGGGGCTGGGCAGCTTCCTCCCGCACCTCCCTCAGGATTACACAGCTGAGGGCGAGGGGCGGGGGGAGCGGGGACGGGAAGGGGGGAGGGGGGACAGGAGAGAGGGGGCTGGAGGAGGAGGAGGGCCTACAGAAGGGCAGGATCGCCCAGGCCCGGGCGCAGTGGCGGGGAGGGGGCACAGCCCTGTTGGGGACCAAGCCTGCAACCGAGGTATGTGCCCTTGACCGGAATCGAACCCGTGACCCTTCAGTCTGCGGGCCGGCGCTCTATCCACTGAGCCACCCCAGCCAGGGCGGCAGCAGCTGCTCATACCCCGTGGCCGTGTCTGCATTTAACCTCTTGGTCCCCGTGACACTCCTGTGAGAGAACAGATGTCAGCGCCACCCCATTTTCCAGGCGAGGAAACTGAGGCACAGAGAGGCGAGGCGGCAGGCCCGAGGTTCCACAGCTAAGAGGTGAGCGGGGGCGGGACTCCAGCCCAGGGCCCCGCGCCCTCAGCCCTGCTCCGCACCGCCTGTCCGGGCCGCTCCGAGGGCGGGCGCTGGGCCTCATCGGCGTTCCTTCCCTGTGGGCCGTTCTGTCTGAGCCAGAGCCACCGTCTAACCACCAGGCCCCCCACCGCGGCCTCTGGGCCACCTCAGGCCAGGCCAGGGCCAGGGCCACAGCCAGGTTGGCCCGACAGGCCCAGGCGGACCCCCCCCCCCCCCCGCCCGCCCCGCCCGGCCCATCACCCCGTCTGCTGAGATGATGCTGACCCACCAGACCAGAGGCAGAGGCGGCTTGCTGCTCGCACACCTGCCGCTGGCTCAGCATTCTTGCTGAACTTAAAGGAGGGGGGAAATCCCTGAAAAATGACAGAATCAGAGCGGCAGCTTGCTTAGAATGAAAAAAGGAAAAAAAAAAAACTGATCATGTCAGGACTCTTTCTTGCAAGCCGGTGCAAATCCAAATGGCCTAAGCAACAAAGGCAGATGGGTTGTCTCGGGTAACTACAATTTCAGGAACAGGGCCAGCTTCAGGCATGGCTGGATCCAGGGCCCGAGTCTCTCCCGCTCTGGCTTGTCCTCTCCGTCCTGTTGGCTTCATTCACAGATGCCACCCGGTGGCACGATGCTGCCTGAACTTGACGTCCAGGTCAGGATCCGGCGGGAGGAGGTGCCCCCTCGGGCCCGGCCGCTAGGTCGCCAGGATCAGCCCTAATTGGCCGCCGGGAACCATTCACAGAGGCCAGGAAAACGCAACACGCTGATTGGCCGAGACCCGGCTCATGGGGTTGGTTGTCCCTGGAGTTGGGGGTGCATTTAAAAAAAAATTTTTTTAAATATATTTTTATTGATTTTTACAGAGAGGAAGGGAGAGGGAGAGAGAGCTAGAAACATCAGATGAGAGAGAAACATCAACCGGCTGCCTCTTGCACACCCCCCACTGGGGATGTGCCCGCAACCAAGGTACATGCCCTTGACCGGAATCGAACCTGGGACCCTTGAGTCCGCAGGCCGACGCTCTATCCACTGAGCCAAACCGGTTTCAGCAAAAAAAAAAAAAAAAAAAATTTAAATTGATTTCAGAGAGGAAGGGAGAGAGGGAGAGAGATAGAAACATCTGCTGCATGGACTTGGCCAGGGGCCCCCCCCCGGCAGGACCCTGGGGGAGCGTGAGGCCGCTCCCTGGGGCGGCTGGTTCCCTCCACTCATGGTGGCAGTGGCTACTTCCTCGCTCCTGGGTTTCTGGAACTCTCCCTCCCCTCCTCCCTTCCAGCCTGGGGGGGGGGGGGGGGGCGGGGGGAGGAGGGACGGGGGCGGGGAGGGGGGGGCGCATATCAGCTCCCCTCCCAGCCCAGGACTTCCCGGGAGCCGCCGGCCCTTTGCACACACACTCTTGTGGGAACCCCTCTCACGTCCCGCGTGGTTCAGGGTTCCGGTTCAGGGTTCGGGCTCTGGAGAAGGCCGCACACAAATGAAAGAGACGAGAAAAGCATTAATTGGGGAATATCGGGGCCTGGCGGGAGCCCACCTCTGGGGGAGGACTAGCCTTGCTCTGGCCGGGCCATCCCTCTCACTCAGGTGTGGGACCCACCCACCGCCCTGAGGCAGGAAACTCCAATCAAAGCCCATCAGTGGATGGAGGACTCACAGGTGGGGCTGCTTCAACTGCCAATATCTAGTCATTAGCCTGACCCTTTAGGGCAATTAAGGCTGACCAGCCCTCCGGATTCCCTGCCCACAGCTCTCTGTTATTAAAACAACGATCGGCTTCCGGCTTCCGGCACCCCCTCCAGGCGGGCCTCCTGGGAGTGCCCACCTGACTGCATTTCCTGGGGAAACCCAGCTGCGGCTGGGACCCCGGCCTCCTCCCACGGCCCCTTGCACCTCCCCCCTCCCCACCCCCCCCCGCCGCGCCCCTGCCCCGCCCCCCCAGGCTACAAGGCCAGTGACCTGGAGAAGACGAGACGTTCTGAGGCTGAGGGTGGCCCCGCGCCACGAATGTACTTAAGGCCACGGACCTGTGCACTGAGAAAGGCGGACGCGGCCCCTTTTAGGTTGTGTGTCTGTTCCCGTAGGTTTTCTTTCCTTTTCTTTTTTTAATATACTTTATTGATTTTTAAAATATATATATTTTATTGATTTTTTTTTTTTACAGAGAGGAAGAGGAGAGGGATAGAGAGTTAGAAACATCGATGAGAGAAAAACATCCATCAGCTGCCTCCTGCACACCCCCGACTGGGGATGTGCCCGCAACCAAGGTCCATGCCCTTGACCGGAATTGAACCCGGGCCCCTTCAGTCCTCAGGCCGACGCTCTATCCACGGAGCCACACCGGTCAGGGCTCATATGTTTTCTTGTTGTTCGTCCTCACTCAAGGATATTTTTCCATTGATGTTTAGAGAGAGTGGAAGGGAGGGGGAGACACAGAGAGAGACACGTCCATGGGAGAGAGACACATCGATTGGTTGCCTCCTGCACGTGCTCCAAGCGGGGCAGGGCTCGAGCCTGCAACCGAGGTACGTGCCCTCGACAGCCCTTCAATCCCTGGGTCGGCGCTCTAACCACTGAGCCACACCGGCCAGGGCTACCATAATTTAAAAAAAAAAATTTTTTTTAAGGAAAAAGGGCCTGGCCAGCGTCGCTCAGTGGTTAGGTCGGCCTATGAACCAGGAGGTCACGGTTCGACTCCCCATCAGGGCACAGGCCGGGTAGTGGGTTTGATCCCCAGTGGGGGGCGTGCAGGAGGCAGCCGGTCCATGGTTCTCTCTCGTCATGGATGTTTCTCTTTCTCCCTCCCTCTCCCTTCCTCTCTGAAATCGGTAAAAATATATATTTTTAAAAAATAAAAGGAAAGCCCTAGCTGGTTTGGCTCAGTGGAGAGAGCGTCAGCCTGTGGACTGAAGGGGTCCCGGGTTCGATTCCAGCCGGGGGCACAGGCCTGGGTTGGGGGCTGGATTCTCAGTGTGGGGCGTGCAGGAGGCAGCTGATCCATGATTCTCTCTCGTCATTGATGTTTCTCTCTCTCCCCCTCTCCCTTCCTCTCTGACATCAATAAAAATAATATATTTTAAAAAATAAAATAAAAGGAAAAAGAGCCAGAAGACACACCCCCTGCTCCACCCTGTGCCCCACGGCTGACCCCGCCCCCACGGGGTTCTGGAGAGCCGGGCCGGAGGGAGGGGGGCGAGGGGGGCGCAGGGGCAGGAAGGCGGCCCCTCCGGGTCAATGGCTATGGATCCGGGTTCCGCGGGGAGAGCCAGGCGCAGGCGGACTTCCTGCCGGGGGACCTGAACTTCAGATGCCCCCGGGCCGCGGGCACACAGGACGCAAGCCGCTTCCGCACCAGCAGGGCGGGTCTCCGCGCCCAGCGAGGGGCCTGGGCACAGGCCAGCGGGCGAGGCCGCGATGACAGATGCCAGCAGGCGCCCAGTTCCCCTTCCCCAGCAGGAACTGAGTCACCCGGCCCCCTGCCGCCGCCCCTGCCCACCCGCTGCACCCCCTGCCCCCAGGGGCCGGGAACGCCTGGCTCTGAGGACAGATGCCCAAGGTCAGCAAGGCCACGAGCCCTCGGCGGATGCACAGGACCCGGCGCACAGCAGCCTGGTTCTGAGACGATGCTGAGCCCCTGGACCACTCCCCCCTCACCCAGCGGGCGTCTCAGAGGGTGCGGGGCCCGGGCCACGGATGGGATTTAAAATCCCCGCGGAGCACCCGGCCGGCGTGGCTCAGCGGCTGAGCGTCCACCTAGGAACCAGGAGGTCAGGGTTCGATTCCCCGTCAGGGCACAGGCCGGGGTTGCAGGCTCCATCCCCAGTGCGGGGCGTGCAGGAGGCAGCCGGTCCATGCCTCTCTCTCATCATGGATGTTTCTCTCTCTCCTCTCCCTTCCCCTCTCTCTAAAAATCAATAAAAGCACACTTGACAAAAATATAATAAATGGAATCATTTCATGCAAACGGAAACACACGGCGGGCCCGCCTTTCATTCATTTCGTGTGGCTGTTTGGAGTCACGCCCGTTGCTGTCTGTGCGTGTGTCCGCCCACCCGCGGGAGGGCGGGACCTGAGCCCGTGTGAACCTGGGAGGACCGCGTCCCGGGCGGAGGGAGAGCCCGTGCAAAGGCCCTGGGGTGCGAGCCTGCCTGGGGGCTCCGGGGGAAGGAAAACCCGAGGGGTCTTGGGGCCTCTGGGCCTGGGGGTGCTGCAAAGACCTGGGCTTCCCCTCGGGGCTCCCCGTCTCCTCACTGGTCCCCGGTGCCCCCGGCCCCGCCCCTGGCCGGTTCTGGGCCCCTCTTGCCCTCTGTTCCTGTCCGGCTTCTTCTTCCTTTAATATGTTTTTGTGGATTTGAGAGAGAGAAACGTAGATCCGGAGCCCCCCGAAAGCCGCCCCACCTGGGACGGAAGTGGAAACCTGGGCCTGCCTGCACCCTGACCGGGAATCGAACCAGCGACTCTCAGATGCTCGGCCACCTGAGCCCCGGCGAGTGCACATCCATAGCTCAGGCCTCGCTCCTGCTGAGCAGCGCCCGGCGGACACACCGCCCTCTGCACCCTCCACCTGTCCCCGGGCCGCTGGCTGCGTCCCCGTCTTGGGCTGTGACCACGAGAGCGACTACCAACACTCATGTGCAGTCGTGGGCACGCGCCTCCGTTCCTCTCGGGTAAACATGCACACACATGCATACACACGCACACACATGCACGTGCGTGTGCACACACTCTGTCAGAAAGGAAATGGAGGGCGTGGTTACCAGCAAGGGGACCCCCAGGGCTGCTGGCTCCCAGCTTGCTGTTTATTTTATTTTATTTTTATCCTCACCGAGGACATTTTCCCATTGATTTTTAGAGAGAGTGGGAGAGGGAGAGAGAGAGAGAAATATCCACGTGAGAGAGACACAGGGAGTGGTTGCCTCCCACATGCACCCCGACCAGGGCCAGGAGCCTGCCACCGAGGACCGTGCCCTTGACCGGAACCGAACCCAGCACCCTTCAGCCCGCGGGCCGACGCTCTGTCCACTGAGCCACACCGGCCAGGGCTCCCAGATCACCGTTTACCTGAATTGGCTGCCACCTCAGGAATGTCTGGGATGCGGGCCTGGGAGAATCCGCCCGAGGGGACATGCACAAACCCTGGGACGGCTGGTCCAGGACACGGAGATTTAATCCTCCCACATCCCTCGCGGCCACCACAGGGCCCAGTGCGGGCGGGCGGCGAGGGGGGGGAGGCCCCTACAGCTGGGATCAAGGCGTCAGTCCCAGGAGCCCCACCTCCGGCTTGCTGAGTGGGGGTCCCGGCCCCTCCGGCCCACCCACCGGGGAGGCCTCCTCGGTGGAGCTGGGGGCTGGGCGGGTGGCTGCTCCTGGCAGAGGCCCCAGCCCGGCAGTGCTGGCCTGGTGTGTAACCAGCTCAACCAGTTCCCCGTGCCTCTCTCTCTCTCTCTCTCTCTCTCTCTCTCTCTCTCTCTCTCAAAGCTTTGCTTCCCTTCCCCGTGGGAAACATCTCAGCAATTTCGGAAATCAGCTCCGCAGGAAGGTCAAGGGGAGCAGGAATGAGGTCGCCTCCCCCCGTGGAGCGGGCAGATCGGGTGTGACGGGGACAAGAACACTGTGTGAGCCCGGCCGGCGGGGCTCAGGGGCTGAGCGTCGACCTGTGAACCAGGAGGTCAGGGTTCGATTCCCGGTCAGGGCACCGGCCCGGGGTGCGGGCTCCATCCCCAGTGGGGGGCATGCAGGAGGCCGCCGATCAGATTCTCTGTCACCATGGATGTCTCTCTCTCTCTCTCTTGCTCTCCCTTCCTCTCTGAAATCCATAAAAATACATATTTTTAAAAACACAACTTAAGAAAAGACCATCGCACGAGACCGATGCCAGGGCCTGAGTGCACGGGGCCCGCAGGCCGCGTGGCCGCTCCTCTCCCCCGGGACCCGTGTTCCCAGGGTATACGGGTCCCCCATGCTGCGTGACAAGCCCCTGGGCTTCCGCAGCCCCCACACCACACGCGTGCGGTCGCCCAGGCCGTGGGGCAGGCGTGCGGCGCAGGCTGGCTGGGGGTCAGGCCGAAGGGCAGGTGTCCGCCGGGGCCACGGGGTCGGAGGCTCAGGTCCCTCCTGCAGGCGCCCTCGGCGCACAGGGAGCCCCACATCCCGGCCGGTGGGGGCAGGGGCCGCTCTCAGCCCCCAGAGGCCCCGGCTCACCCCCAGGCCCGACTCCCTCCAGTCCAGAGGGGCGTGTCTCCTGTCCCCACTAAGAACGTGTATAAAGGGTAACCATGGGGCCCTGGCTGGTGTGGCTCAGTGGACAGAGCATCGGCCTGCAGACTGAAGGGTCCCGGGTTCGATTCCGGCCAAGGGCACCCACCCGGGTTGGGAGCTTGATCCCCAGTGGGGGGCGTGCAGGAGGCAGCCGGTCCATGATTCTCTCTCATCATGGATGTTTCTCTCTCTCTCCCTCTCTCCTTTCCTCTCTGAAATCAATAAAGAAATATATTTTTCTAAAAAAAGGTAACCATGGGGACGGCTGTGGACACACAATCTTACCAGGCCGCCTGTCCCACCCTCTTCACACTCCCAGGGTGTGGCTACTAATGCACCCCCGGAGGGATGCTCTTGGGACTTTTTTTTTTAATACATTTTTATTGATGTCAGAGAGGAAGGGAGAGGGAGAGAGAGAAACATCAGTGATGAGAGAGAGTCATGGACCGGCTGCCTCCTGCACGCCCCCCACTAGGGATGGAGCCCGCAACCCGGGCCTGTGCCCTGACCGGGAATCGAACCCTGACCTCCTGGTTCCTAGGTCCACCCTCAACCTCTGAGCCAGGCCGGCCAGGCTCTGAGCCCCTCTTCTAGATGGTGTGTGTGTGTGGGGTGGGGGGTGGGGGGGGCTCTGGCCAAGATGGAGGGGGCCTCACACACATCCGCAAGTCAGTGGCCGAGGCCACGCTGCCCAAACCGGCCCGCAGGGGTGACGTTATGAACATTTAGCTCAACGGCCTGGGCGCCCAGCCAGGGAGGGGGGTGGGGGGGTGGGGGGTCGGGGGGAGTCAGCCCGGACATGCGGAACGGGGACGGGGACGGGGTGGGGCGTCCAGCCAGGCCAGCACGCCCCGGGCACCTGCTGCTGCAGGGATGAGTGTTGACACCAAAATATTAGACATTCCAGGGTATTTCCTGGTTGGAGGGAACGAGGGTTTTGTCCCCCTCCCCCCCAGAAACAAAAGAAAGAAAGAAAGAAGGGGAGGAGGCAGAGAGGGAGGGAGCGAGGGGGGAAGGGAGGGAGGAGAGAAGGAAAGAGAGGGGCGTCAGTCCCCGTAATGATCGTGTCCCCCAGGAGCCAGCAAATGAGGACAGCAGGAGCCGAACCGGCCCGGGGCCTGATGGTGTGCGGCCTGGGTAGTGAGAACGGTTTTTTACGTTTTGTCTGTCTTTACTGGTGAGAGTTACAGATGTCCCCCTCGTCCCCCCGATGGCCTCCCTCCACCCGTCACCCCCCATTGCCTCCCTCCACCCGTCCCCCCATTGCCTCCCTCCACCCGTCCCCCCATTGCCTCCCTCCACCCGTCCCCCCCCATTGCCTCCCTCCACCCGTCCCCCCATTGCCTCCCTCCACCCGTCCCCCCCATTGCCTCCCTCCACCCGTCCCCCCATTGCCTCCCTCCACCCGTCCCCCCATTGCCTCCCTCCACCCGTCCCCCCATTGCCTCCCTCCACCCGTCCCCCCCCATGGCCTCCCTCCACCCGTCCCCCCATTGCCTCCCTCCACCCGTCCCCCCATTGCCTCCCTCCACCCGTCCCCCCATTGCCTCCCTCCACCTGACCCCCCATTGCCTCCCTCCACCCGTCCCCCCCCCATTGCCTCCCTCCACCTAGGGCCTTTTTTCACATCTTTTGAAAAGTTATCGAAAACAAACAGGAAACAGCCCTGGCTGGTGTGGCTCAGTGGATAGAGCGTCGGCCTGTGGACCAAGGGTCCCGGGTTCGATTTCAGCCAAGGGCACATGCCCGGGTTGCGGGCTCTGTTCCCAGTGGGGGGCTTGCAGGGAGCAGCCTATCAGTGATTCTCTCTCATCATGGATGGATGTTTCTCTCTCTCTCTCCCTCTTCCTTCTTCTCTGACATCAATAAAAATGTATTAAAAAAAAAAAAGAAAGAAAACGAACAGGACACAGAAAGCGTGCAGGAGGCCCTGGGCCCCACGCCCGGGACATGGGGCCTTGACAGAGACAGCCAGGCCCTCCCGGCCCCTCCGGCCTGAGCGCCCCTCCCCACGGCGTCCCGCCTGGGCCAGCGGGGAAGGCAAGACCAAGGGGCAGGCCAGACAGCCTAGAAATTTCCATTTCCGCCCCCGAGGCCGCGCGCCGTCCATCAGAGGCCCGTCCAAGCGAAGGCCCAGGTGGGGAAGCGATTTCGGCCCCGGCTCAGCGAGGCGAGGTCGGCGCCCTGGGGCCGTGGTCGGCAAACTCATCAGTCCACAGAGCCAAAACGTCAACAGCACGAGGATTGAAATTTCTTTGGAGAGCCACATATTTTAAACTTAAACTTCTTCTAATGCCACTTCTTCAAAACAGACTCTCCCAGGCCGTGGTGTTTTGTGGAAGAGCCACACTCAAGGGGCCAAAGAGCTGCATGTGGCTCGCGAGCCGCGGTTTGCCGACCACGGCCCCGGGGGAACGGACGTCCCCCACACGGAGGAGAAGGGAGGGGTGGGGTGCAGCCTGCCCCCGGATCCGTTTCTCAGCCGCCTTTTAGGAAACAGGGAATGGTTTTCCCTGTTCCGCGCGGCAGCTGGGGCTGTGTTTGAGGAAATGAGGGGACAGAAGGCCTGGCTCCGAGTCGGGGCTCTTGGTTCCACGCGATGAAATCCCGATGCAAACTGACTGGAGCCCAAACAAGGCCTCAGCCCGGTCCTGCCAAGTCCAGGAGCGGGCCGGCTTCAGGCACGGCTGGCTCCAGGCGCTCAGAACGGCCCCCGCAGGACGCATTCCATTCCTTTCCTTCTGGGCTGGTTTCGCTCTCAGCGAGGCTACTTGGGGCCAGGGGGCCCCCACCCCATCCACTTACCAACCCCCCAGGGAGCACTCCTCCGGCTGCAGGTCCCAGCCCGGAATCCCATGGAACCCTGCCTGCCTCACGTGACTCCCCCTCTGACCAGTGAGGTGGTCAGCGGCTGGGGTGATCTGATTGGCCAGGTTGGGTCATGTGCTCCTCCGGGTGGGACCGGAGGAGTCGGCCCAGCTGCGTGGCCGGGGCTGAGAGAAGAGAATGATCCCCCCAACAAGATCAGGGGGCTGCGAGCAGGAGGCGGGAGAGGTGGGGCCATCAAAAGCAGCTACTGAGCCCTGGCCGGTGTGGCTCAGTGGTTGAGCATTGAACCAAGAGGTCACCGGTTCAAATCCCGGTCAGGGCACATGCCTGGGTTGCGGGCTCGATCCCCAGAAGGGAGCGTGCAGGAGGCAGCCGATCAATGATTCTCTCTCATTGATATTTCTATTTCTCTCTCTCCTTTCCTCTCTGAAATCAATAATAAAAATATACTTAAAAAAAACAGTTAAAGTCACCTATTACTTGTTAGATGCAAAATATACGCATATAGGCCTCGTGTTTAACGCACAGTAGGTGCTCCACAAATACTTGGTAAACGTATGTACAAACATGTGGATGAGCCCGTCACCACACATACCTGGTAAGTGGACGAACGCATCTCTAGCGCCTGCACACAGTAGGCGCACCACAAAGGGCTGGTAAAAATCACATCTCAGTGCCCGCGCACAGTAGGTGCTTCACACAGAGGGAACAGATGAATGAGTCTCCGTGGAAGCCAAGCTGCCTGGCTGCTCAAACATTCCCAGCTCACTAAGGAGACAGAAGGAGACGGAGAGGCGGGGGAGGGAGGAATGAATGAATGAATGAATGAATGAATGAATGAACACAGAAACCCCTTCTCCCATCTGGAGTGCTCCTAGGAGGATCTCGGTTCCTAAGGAAGGTCCCAGGCCGCGAGACCACCAAGGTTCCTTGGAGAGCAAACCCGGGTCTGGGAAAGGGATGCTGGGGCTTTGTGAGCCCGGAGGCTGGGGGGCGGGGGGAGCAGGGCTGGCAGGAGGAAGCCAGATCGGCCAGAACCCAGCCAGCGGCCCTGCCAGGGACGCTGCGCCCGCCCCGCCCGCCTGGCCCTGACCTTGCCTCAGCCCACAATAGAGCATCCATTGTCAGTGGGTAATTGGGTTCCGGCTCCTCCCCTCCCCCGCCTGGGGGTGGAAGCAGAGGGAAGCACAGTCTGTTTTCTATCTGCGGGAGCTGCCAGGACGCCGCCCTCCCCCGCCGCCCCCGCCCTGGGGAGCCGCGGCCCCCCACCCCCCCCCCCCGTGCAGCCGCCCTGACCGTCCTTGGCTGGGGCTGCGGGTGGACCCCAGCGGCCTGAGAGGACAGGACAGGAGGGGACGGGACAGGACGGGAGACCCAAAAACAGCTTGAGGGGCCTCCTCCCCCGCAAAGCCAGGAACAGAGCCCTCACGGGAGTGTCTCCCCACAAAGGAGGGGTCCCACCTGCCTCCTGCTCCTCAGAGCCCTGTGACCCTGGGCCCATCCCGCCGGGCCTCAGTTTCCTCATCTGTGAAATGGGAACTGAGCTGTCGTTTTTAAACCTCAGCACAAGAGCGTCGTGGTGCGGACTGAAAGGTCCCAGGGTTCGATTCCGGTCAAGGGCATGGACCTTGGTTGCGGGCACATCCCCAGTGAGGGGTGTGCAGGAGGCAGCTGATCGATGTTTCTAACTCTCTCTCCCTCTCCCTTCCTCTCTGTAAAAAATCAATAAAATGTATTAAAAAAAAGACAAAGAGCGTCGTGGTGAGGGTGGGGTTCCTCGGTTAGACATTTCACTCCACACCGGTGATTCTCACCCGGCGGCAGGTTCGCCTGCGGGGACGCTGGGCAGGGCCTGGAGACAAGTCTCCCCATATTGGGGAGGGGGCGCTCCATTTGTCTGGGTCCCAGAGGAGGACGTGCTGGGCAGAGCCCCCAGCCTTCCCGCCTTGGGCATGGAGCACCAGGGAGGCATGAACGCTGGAGCCGGAAGCCAGGAGAGCCGGGGGCTGTTTGTTACTGAGCATCACCGAGCTGGTACTGACCGATGCATCCCCACTTCACCGCTGAAGGAACCGAGTCCGAAGAGGTCCCGCAGCTCACCCAGAGTCAGAGGTAGAGGCACAGCCCGGCCCAAGCCGGTGGGCCCGTCACGGCGACCTTCTGGGGGGGGGTGTCCCCTTCTGAACAAACCCCTCGCCGCGCACCCCTCCAGGGAAAGCCAACGTCAAGGCCTCCTGGCTCCTAACGAACAGCCCTGCTCGTGGTGGGGGAGGCCCTGCCTGCCCAGGCGGCTGGTTCTGCCAGGAGCCGCCAGCGAGACAAATGGCCCCGTAACTCCCGGCTCCCGGCGAAGCCGCGGCAAGTGGCGGCGGATGCCGGGAATCGATCACGGCTCATCTTCCCAGAGACCCGGCCCGGGCCGAGGACCGGAGGAGCGGGGGCGGCAGGGAGGCCGGGCGCAGCCCTGCGTCCGGGGCTTCACCAGGACACGCGCTGCTGCGAGGTGACCCCAGAGGGCCGGGTCAGCGCTGACACCGTTTCCCCCGAAGGAAGAGCTGCTGTTAAACCTGGAGAAGCCGCCCCGGCCGGGGTGGCTCAGTGGGCGGAGCGTGGGCCTGCGGACTCAAGGGTCCCGGGTTCAACTATGGTCAAGGGCACAGGCCCAGGGTTGCAGGTTCGATCCCCAGTAGGGGGGCGTGCAGGAGGCAGCCGATCCATGATTCTCTCTCATCATGGATGCTTCTCCCTCTCCCTTCCTCTCTGAAATCAATAAAAAATAATAATAATTAAAAAAACAATAATTTTAAAAATAAAATAAAAAAGAAGCCCTAGCCAGTTTTGCTCAGTGGTTAGAGCAGTGGTCGGCAAACTCATGAGTCAGCAGAGCCAAATATCAACAGGACAACGATTGAAATCTCTTTTGAGAGCCAAATTTTTTTAAACTTAAACTTCTTCTAACGCCACTTCTTCAACATAGACTCGCCCAGGCCGTGGTATTTTGTGGAAGAGCCACACTCCAGGGGCCAAGGAGCCGCATGTGGCTCACGAGCCGCGGTTTGCCGACCACTGGGTTAGAGCATCGGCCTGTAGACGGAAGGGTCCCGGGTTCGATTCCAGTCAAGGGCAGGTCCCTCAATTGCAGGCTCCTCCCCGGCCCGGGCCCTGGTCGGGGCGTGTGCAGGGGGCAACCCATCCATGTGTCTCACTCCCATCCATGGGAAAATATCCTTGGATGAGGATTAAAAAAAAACAAAAAAAGAAAACCATTCACCCAGCCACCGCCCCCCCCGCACCCCCTGCCCCCCCCCCCCCCCGCACAGAGGAAACCGCGCTGCCCGCCCACCTCAGCACAAAGCCCCCCCTCCAGGCCGCCCGCCCGAGAACCCAATGTTCCCTGTTCTGCAAGCTCACGTCTCTCCCTGCCCGAAGCCGCCTCTGCAGGGAAGCCGCTCCTCGCTCCTCGGGGAGGCCTCTGAGTCAGGGAGCCGAGCTTGTGCAGCAGGAACCTCGCCCGCCGCCTGCCGGCCCCCACCCCACCCGTGGAGGGGGCGCGTGTCAGCCCCCGCCCCCAACACCAACCCTGCCTCCCCGGGGCTCACCTGGGGGCAGGGACAGAGGCGGGACCCAGCCTAGAGCTCCGGGGACACAGCACACGGTATGGGTCCCAGAGCGGGTGCTGGGCCGGGCCCTGGTCTAAACACCCTGTGGCTGATGCCCCCGGTCCCCGGGGGCGGGACTGAGGCAGGGAGCAGGGGACTGCACTGAGAACTTTATATTATTATTATTATTATTATTATTATTATTTTGTTAATCCTCACCCCAGGCTATTTGTTCCCATCGATTTTTTTTTAGAGAGTAGAAGGGAGGGGGGGGGGGTGAGAGTGAGAGAGAGAAACATTGATGTGAGAGAGACCACCAATCGGCTGCCTCCCACGTGTACCCTGACCAGGGCCCGGGATCGAATCTGCAACCCAGATACATGCCCGTGACCGGAAATCGAACCTCGGTGCCCTGGCCGACGCGCTAACCACTGGGAACACCAGCCAGGGCAACGCCCTGTGTTTTTTTTATCCCCAAACGCACACACCATCCTCATCACTATCAGAAGAATCGCTGTTCTAAACACCCCCACGCTGTTGTAAGAACTTGACTTAAATTCACGGACAGATTCCCAGCCTCAAATCAAACACATGCTCCTTGCTTTCAGTCACTGCTCCTTGGGGCCATTCGTTACGCAGTGTTCTTTTTGTTTGTTTTCCGATTCCAGAGAGGAAGGGAGAGGGAGAGAGAGAGAAACATCCATGATGAGAGGGAATCATGGATCGGCTGCCTCCTGCACGCCCCACACTGCAGACTTGGGGACTGAGCCCGCAACCCAGGCGTGTGCCCTTGACCGGAATCCAACCCGGGACCCTTCAGTCCGCAGGCCAACGCTCTGTCCACTGAGCCACACCGGCCAGGGCTGTGACGCAGCATTCTTGAGCCAATGGGTAACTGATACAGCCCCCGTAAAAGGCCTCCATGCCTTCACTCACTCACTGTTCCAATTCCTACTTACTAAGCATCTACTGCTCTGTATCCAGGGCGGGAACTGCGGGCAAGGCCTGCGTGCAGCCCACAGTGGGGGGGATGAGAGGAGGGGGGGGGACCCAGTGCTTATGTGAATCCAAGCTGTGAGCGGCTGGGGAAGCAGCGCGTGGGGAAGGCGCATGTCCAGGCCGGGCAGTCAGGGAAGGCTCCCTGGAGGAGGAGTCCTGGAAAGGGAAGCCTGGAAAAGTGAGGGGCGGCTGGAGGGGGGGCTGTGTGCGGGCGGGAGGGTGTCTCAGGCGGGAGGGAGGAGGGGAAAGGGCGTGGCTGGTGGCGGGGACGGGCCTGGCTGCTGGGAAGAGCTGCAAGGACGCCGGGAGGGACCATTGTGCGGGCCATTGCGCAGCTGGGACTCGATCCCGAGGGTCCGAGGGGACCTCAGCCTGCGCTGCCCGGTCAGACCAGCACGTGAGGAAGGTCCCGGGCGGCCGGGGCGGGGAGGGGGAGCGGGAGGGGGCGGATGTCAGAGGAGCCCCCGACGAAGCCCGCCCCGCCCGCGAGGCTGCCGGAGAGCCGGAGGTCCCTGTGCGGAGCGCACGGCGGAGGTGGCCGGTCCCCAGAGCCCCGGGGCGCGGGGCGCAGCTACCGGGCGGCCCTCCCCGCTGCAGAAGCCGCCCTGCCCAATCGGGAGCCAGGACACCCCCATTCCCCGCCCCCCACCCCCTCCACCCCACAGCGCATCCCTGGAGGGTGAATCCGCTGATTGGGGCAGCGACCGAGGGCAGCCAGGCCCTCCCGCCAACCTCCCAATGTGCCACCTGGCCCTGCCCTGGGCACCCCACCTGGCAAGGCCCCCCCAGCCCCTGCAAGGCCCCCCTCGGCCAGTCAGCACCGCCCCGCGTCCATCACGCCCGGGAGCGGACGCGCAGACGCCCAGGTCGCCGCCCGGGTTCAGTCCCCGCTGCGCAAACACGCGGCCCCCCGCCGGCACCTCCTCCTGGTGAATGCGGGTCCCCGCCTGGCGTCCGGGGGCAGCGGGGCCCGTCCCGCGTGACAGCGCCTCCCGCCGACGTCATTTCTTAATCGTCCTGTGCGGGGGGGGGGGGGGGGCGCCGGGAGAACCGCCCAGAAACAGCGCGTTCCGAGGGCGCTTCCGGCGGCGGAGACGCGGAGCGACTCCATTCATTCATTCAGCCCCGCACAGGGGGCGGCGGACGGTTCGGGGCGCGTCCTGCCTGGGCGGGGGGGGGGGCGGGGGGGGCAGGGATCTCAGGGCATCGGCCTGGCCTCTGCCCGCCCCCAGGCCCCTCCCCTCCACCCGCACCCCAAAGCCAGAGGGCGCCCCCCCCCCCCCCCCCCCCGCAGCACGGATGGCCGCCAGCCACCGTCCCGCACCCGGTTCCCCACGGGGGCAGAGGGGACGACGGGAAATTAACTCCGTCAGGGCAGGGAAGTTTCCGGAGGAAATCCCATTTGCAACCCCCCCCCCCCGGGTCTTTAGGGGCGAAGGAAGGTTCCCCCAAGTTCAGAGGGGTCGGTTCTGGGCGGGGGGTCCCCGGGGACAGGTGGGAAGGACAGGGGGACACGCCTCTAGACCGGTGGACAGCGGAAGAGCTTTTTTAAAAAATATGTTTTTTATTGACATCAGAGAGGAAGGGAGAGGGGGAGAGAGAGACGTGGATCGGCTGCCTCCTGCACGCCCCCCACTGGGGATGGAGCCCGCAACCCGGGCCTGTGCCCTGACCGGGAATCGAACCCCGACCTCCTGGTTCATGGGTCGACGCTCAACCACGGAGCCAGGCCGGCCGGGCTGCAAAGGCCCATTCCTCGCTGGAGCTCCACACGTCCCCGTCCCCATCGGCCGTCCTCCGGTGGGAGCCAGGCTGACGGAGCAGCCGACACCCTGGCCCTGCCTGTCCCCAGGCGGAGGGAAAGGGGTTCCCCGAGGCCGTCACCCCAGCAGTTCAATGCCGCAGCCCACGCGTCAGACCAGCGACACGCCACCCTCGGCCCGTGGGCCGGAGGGAATAACAGGGTCCCACTCCCCCCCAGGGGGCCCAGGAGGGTGGGCGTGAGGTGCGGTGCACACACCACATGGGTGTTTTTTTTTTTAAAATATATTTATTGATTTTTTTACAGAGAGGAAGAGAGAGGGATAGAGAGTTAGAAACATCGATCAGCTGCCTCTTGCACACTCCCTACGGGGGATGTGCCCGCAACCAAGGCACATGCCCTTGACCGGAATCGAACCTGGGACCCTTGAGTCTGCAGGCCGACGCTCTATCCACTGAGCCACACCGGTTAGGGCCACATGGGTGTTTTTATTGTCCCCGTGTCTGCACGGAAGGATGCGGAGGCTCAGAGAGGTTCAGGGACCTTCCCAAGGTCACACAGCGAGTCAGGAGTGGCCCTGGGAGCCGAAACCGGTTCTGCCTGACCCTGTCCGTCTCTCTGCTGTCACCACTGATAAGCCCCAAAGTGCCGCCTGATTAATCCTGTTTGTGCAGAAGATAAACACGAGCAGCGAGGTCAGAGGATGGGACCCCCCCCCTCACCCCTCCAGCAGGGGGGGCACCCCGCACACAGAGGTGCACGCGGAAATCACACAGCTGCCCGCCAAGGGAAGCCCTGGTCCAACACCGACCGACCACTCCTGTCCCAGACATGTTTCATGTGGCCCACACGGTCTGTACTTTAAATGGAATTTGTTGCCAATAATGAAAAGTCAGTAGATTCCGGAGAGGAAGGGAGAGGGAGAGAGAGAGAGAAACATCCGTGATGAGAGAGGGTCATGGGTCGGCTGCCTCCTGCATGTCCCCCACCTGGGGATCAAGCCTGCAACCCCGGCCTGTGCCCTTGACCAGAATCGAACCCGGGACTCCAGCCTGCAGGCCCACGCTCTATCCACTGAGCCACACCCGCTAGGGCTTCTACTGATTTTTGGAGAGTGGAAGGGAGAGAGAGGGAGGGAGACACATCCATGCGAGAGAGACACATCGATTGGTTGTCTCTCGCTCCTGCCGGGACCCGGATGGGGACCACGCTTGCAACCGAGGTACGTGTCCTTGACTGGGAATCGAACCCTGAACCCTTCGGTGCGCTGGCCAACGCCCCAACCCCTGAGCCACGCCGGCCAGGGCTGTAGGGCACTTCTGTGTGTGAAATGTGAGGCCTGCTCCATCCGCTTCTCGCTGTTCGTTGTTCCTGCACCCACAGCCTCCGAGTACAGCCCCGGCCCCGCCCGCTGGGGGCTCTGGGTGCGCACCGGCCTTCGCACCCTGGACCGGGCGGCCCTGCGGAGTGCGGTCCCACAGCGCCCCCTGGTGGCCGCGCCTGCACTGCCGGCCTCCGGAGGGCCCTGGGCAGGACTGGGCCTGAAAACAAGAGGGGGAGGAGGAGGGGGAGAAAGGGGGAGGGGAGGGGAGGGGGAGGGGGGAAAGGGACAGCCACACCCAGGCGGCTCTGCGCTCTCCTCCTGCAAATCACCCCCAAAACTCCGCTGCTCCCCCATCATTTATTCAACAAAGACTTGCTCGCACACACCCCGGAGGAGCCAGGCCTGTGCCAGGCGCTGGGGCGCAGGGGTCCCCCGCAGAGACCCCGGCCCTCCCCGGGGAGCTCAGGGCCCCAGGACGCAGACAGCGTGAAACCAGTCCAGATCCAAACGCCAAGGGCAGGTGCTGGGCGCCTTGGAGGCCAAAGCGAGGGGACGCCGCCTCCCCGGAGGAACGGGGAGGAAGCCAGGGGCCAGGAGAGGCGCGGGCCCTGCCTCAGTTTCCTCACCTGTGACACTCGCCTCCTTCTCCTGCCGGGGCGTCCCGTCGGCGCTCCGGGGTGCCGAGGCCAAAGCGGGGGAGCAGGAGCGGTCTTACCAACTGCAGCGTCTCTGGGTCGGATCCTTGCGCACCCACACCTGCTGGCCCTGCGATTCCCACCCGGCCGGGAGCATCGGGTCCCGCCCCCCCAAGAACCCCGCCCTCGGGTTCCCATTGTGTTTAAAACCCAAACTACAGGGCCCTGCGGACTCGCCCCGGCCTGACTCTCCAGCGCCCCCGCCCGGCCCTCTCCGCTCACTGCGCTCCAGCCACCCCACCCACTTCCGGCCTGCGGGTTGCTACCCCAGGGCCTTTGCACAGGCAGGTCCGTTCCTAAAGGGCTCTTTCCCGGATTCCTTCCCATCCTGCAGGCCGCGGCGTGAACGGCGCTGTTCAGAGGACACTTCTAGAAACACTCAACCCCTGAGTGGCACCCCCAAACCACCACCTCCTCTCATCACGTCACCTCGCTTTTATTTCTTCCCTGCCACGCCCTGCTCTCTGCAGGCATCTTACCTACTCGCCTACCTGTTCACTGCCCATCCCCCCCCCCCCAGGCGGGCAGGGACGGGCCCTGCTTTGTCCCCCACAGTATTTCCAGGGCGGGTAACCCTGGGGCGCTATCAGATCCAAGTAGACCCCCTTCGACTGTTTCTGGGGACCCCCGGCTTCCGCGTGCTCTCACGTCCAAAACCCAGATCCTGCTGCTCTTCCTTGGGGAACTGCCCTCCCGGGACAGCCCTCGGCCACGAATCTTTGTCTCCGCGTCTGCAACCGGGGGGGACCCAACCCCAAAGAAGTCCCAGAATGTACACCAGTGTCTGACCCAGGGGGGGTGCCCGGAACGCGTTTGCTGGATGGACGAGTGAGTTCGAATGAATGAACGAGCTCCCTCCTCAGTGCCCAGCAAGTGCTCTCTGCACACAGTAGGCGTCTAATCAATGCGTGCTGGGGGCCCAGCACCTGAGACCTTCTGTAATAGTCCTGGGCCCCACAGAGCAGGCTCGCACACCCTCAGCGGGGAGCTCAGAGAATCACGCCTCTGCACGCCCATGATCCCGCTCCAGGCTAAGCCACAGCCAATTCACATATGCGGCCCTGGCTTCCATTTCACGGGCGTTATTCTTGCCCACACGCTCCTTGGAGAGAGGGTCGAGACGCCTTTGAAAACCTGAAGACTATTCAGAAAACGCTTCCCGGGGGGAAATGCCCAGACACGTGCATAAAATGCAGCTGCTTAAGGTCACGAGTCCCTGGAGCCAGGCTGGGGCCTCAGGCGTGTCCACCCCCAATGGAAGGAGGTCACCTGCAGCGCCTCTGAGATCGCAGGTCTCTGAACAACCTGCGGGGACAGCTCGCCCCCACGTGGCCGAGCCAGGAATTGCCCAGAAAGGAACCTAATTTTGTAGGACCCTGAAGGGACCTTGGGACCAGGCCCTGTGCCTGCCCGGCTTTGCCCCGGTTTATGGGGCGGAAAGCCAGCAGTCGGGAGCCCACCCTGTGATGGAAGAAACGCACAAGCCTTAGAGAATCTCTGAGTGTAGCTGAGCCACGCTGACGGCCACTCCCGGGGGGCAATCGCAGGAGCTGGGAAAGTGGGCCGCAGCGGCAGGTTTACAGCTTCAGAAAAAAATCTCTCTATATATACTGATTCCAGAGAGGAAGGGAGAGAGAGAGAGAGACATCCATGATGAGAGAGAATCAGGGATCGGCTGCCTCCTGCACGCCCCCTACTGGGGATCGAGCTCGCAACCCGGGCCTGTGCCCTTGACCCGGAATGGAACCGTGACCTCCTGGTTCACAGGTCAACGCTCAGCCCCTGAGCCCTGCCTGCTGGGCTGTTTAGCCATTTTTATGTTCAGACCATCCTCTGTGGTTGCTGTTGGTCCCTGAGTCTGCAGGGCCCCCCTGAGCTCGTCAGGGTCAGTGCCTTTTTGTCCACAAGCCTCACCCCAAGGGCTGCGGGCGGAGGCGGAGGCGGGGCGGGAGCTGCCGAGGTCACGGGCCCCGTCCCGAGGCTGACGTGGACGCTCAGTGACCGAAATCCCACCTGCGTGTTTGCCCTGGAGAAACGTGTCCCCCCACCGTGTGTTGGTCCCTGACCCGTCCCAGCTCCTGGCACGGCGCCTGGCGTACCGCAGTGAAGGGAGGAGGAGGGTGCTGGGAGAGTTCGCCATAGAGGCCAACAGGAGACAACTTCCACCCGTGGGGAGGGACCCTGCCACCGTCTGTACCTTGGAGACCATGCAGCCATTCAAGAGAGCAGAGACATGCCCGGCCGGCGTGGCTCGGGGGCTGAGCGTTGACCTGTGAACCAGGAGGTCACGGTTCGATTCCGGTCGGGGCACAGGCCCGCGTTGCAGCTCAATCCCCACCAGCAGGGGGCGTGCAGGAGGCAGCCGATCCAGGATTCTCTCTCCTCATGGATGTTTCTCTCTCTCTCCCTCGCTTCCTCTCTGAAGTCAGTAAAAATATATTTATTTATTTATTTATTTTTCAATTTTTTATTAAGGTATTATATGTGTACATATCTTACCATTGCCACCCCCCACCCCACTCCCATATATGCCCTCACCCCCCAGAGTTTTGCATCCATTGGTTAGTAAAAATATATTTAAAAATAAATAAATGTACACCTAAAATGTGAAACACACGCCATGTGGAAATTTTAAAATAACGGAGAGGCAGGTAGGCGGCCCAGCCTGAGACTCGGCAGCTTCCGGAAAAGAGCTCTTGACTAAGAGCCCAAAACGCCCCCAAAAGCTGCCCCTGACCCCCCACGCTCGCACCCCCACCGGCAGACAGGCCTCTCAGACGCGTGCGCACTTTTTAAAAGGTTTATTACTTCAACAGTGGGTTCTTTTAAAAAGATGATAAAACTCATTTTCTTCCAGTAGAAAAGAGACAGAGGCGCTCCCCGGGGCGGGAAGCCGCGTGGATGGGCCGGACCCCAGGCTGCAGGGCCCTGACCTCCCGCCTCCGGCCGGCACCAAAGGACGGGGCCCTCACGGGGGGCCACCCCGGGGGCCGGCTCAGGAATGCAGCTCCACGTCATTTCACCGGAGGGAGGGGGCTCCCCACACCCAACCCCAGGAGGCCAGAGTCCTGTGGGGGTGAGGGGCGGGGTGGGGGGCCGGCTCTGAGGCCCGTGTGAGGGGCTGTGCCCCACCCACCGGCTTTGGCACGAGAAGTCTGCGCCGGGGCTGGGCTTCGGGGCCTATGAGCCCTGTCTGCTGGGTGAGCCCCACGCGGGCCGTGGTGTCCGCAGGCCCATGGACGGGGCGCTGGGGCCCAGTGGCCCACTGGCCAGGACTCGCCCACACGCCCATGACTGCCCTGGAGAGAAGGTTCCAGAACAGTCCCCGCTGGCGAGCCGCTCCCGGAGTCCCCTCGGTAGCATCTCCATCCCTGAGCGTGTGTGACACACCTGAGCACACGGACAGGTGTGGGGGGTGCAGTGTGTGGTCACACGCGTGCAGCTCAGACGTCGGGGCTGGCAGGCTGTCCGCTGAGAGGGTCCTGAAGAAGCGGGGCGCAGGGGCTGGGGAGCCAGGCTGGCTGAGCCGCAGGGCTGGGCTGGCTCTCGGTATCTCGGGGACCCTGTGGAGAAAGGGGGAGCTGGGTCACCAGGCCCCGCCCCCACCTATAGCCCCGCCCCACAGCCCCCTGCCGTCCGAAAGCCCCCCTCCCTCCCCGTCAGCAGCACCCCTCTATCCAGTTCAAGATGAGAAAAGCGAGGGACCTACGGGCTCCCCATCGCACAGACACCGTCTTGCCCTGCCCTTTAGGGGTGGGGAAACTGAGGCCCAGCGGGACCTGCCTGATGCCGGGATGAGGGCAGAGCGGGGAGCCCAGGGCGCATGTGCAGTACTGTTATTGCGGCCAAACGGCAAGCACCCCAAAGCCCGGCAAGCACCCCAAAGCCCGGCGCCAGGAGGAAGGCGTGACGTCAGTGGGGGGCGGGGGAGGGGGAGGCAAGCCAGCGGCAGGCGGCACACACACACACACACACACACACGCACACACGCACACACACGCACGCACACGCACACACTCCACACCCAGACAAGGCGAACCCGGCCCGCGTGGCTCCGTGGCTGAGCACGACCTGTGAACCAGGAGGTCACGGTTAGATTCCCGGTCAGAGCACAGGCCCGGGGTGCGGGCTCCATCCCCAGTGGGGGGCGTGCAGGAGGCAGCCGGTCCGTGATTCTCTCTCATCATGGATGTTTCTCTCTCTCCCTTCCTCTCGGGATCAATAAAAACATTAAAAACACATCCTTCGGGCCAGGGGAGGCCGCATATCCTGCCTTCTCCCAAGCAAGGCAGCCCCTCGGCCACCCCAACACCCAGGGGCAGGGCAAGCTCCCCAGGGCCTGGCCGGGGACACAGCCCTCCACCCCTTCCCCTCCCTCTTCCTCCTCCTCCTCCTCCTCCTCCTCCTCCTCCTCCTCCTCCTCCTCCCCCCCCTCCTCCTCCTCCTCCCACCCCTCCTCCTCCTCCTCCTCCCCCCCCTCCTCCTCCTCCTCCTCCACCTCCTCCTCCTCCTCCTCCTCCTCCCCCTCCTCCTCCTCCTCTTCCTCCTCCTCCTCCTCCCCCTCCTCCTCCTCGCAGGGCCTGCAGCACCTGCCAACACAAACACTTCTCATTTTCTACTTTACTTCCTCCTCCCGGAGGCAGCCAGCAAGCGGAGGCTGTGCCTCCCGGCTCCGTGGCTCAGGCACCTACGGAACCCCGGGCAGGCCCAGGAGCTGGAGGGGCGCACATCACCAGAGACGGTGACGTCCCTGGCCGGTGGCCGGGCTCGATCCCATCAGGGCCCGTGCCGGCCTCAGCCCGTGGAGGCATCCGTACGCGGAACAACAAACTGATCGCTCTCCCGGGTCCATAAACAAATTTCCAAACAAACCCAGGGACCCGGCCCAGGAGGGGGCTCCGCACCCCCCGGCTGCCTCTCCCGCAGACGGTGCCCCCTCAATCCCGTTTCCGGGGAACTGCGAGCAGGTTTTCGGGACGAGAAGTCACTCCCTCTTCCCCTGAAACTCGGGCCGAGCCGGCAGCCTGCTGCTGTTCCTCCGTTGTTGGGTGCATTTGACCGTTCCCCTCATCCAGGCAGCCCCACCCTCGGGCCGCGGGCTGGCTATTCCGTTGGCGCTCCAGGGGTGCCCGGTTCTGTCCTCCTGGCCAGTCCCCCCAGTTCACGTGGACCCTGGCTTCAGGATCCCCGCAGGGGCCCGCGGAAACACGGCCTCCGGCCCGGCGTCCAGAGCGGGTGAGGGGGGAGCTGCCGGGGCAGCAACCGTCCCCGGAAGAGGCTCCCGCACCAGAGGTGGGTTCCTTTCTTTCTTTCTTTTATTTAATATATTTTATTGATTTTTTACAGAGAGGAAGGGAGAGGGATAGAGAGTCAGAAACATCGATGAGAGAGAAACACCGACCAGCTGCCTCCTGCACGCCCCCCACTGGGGATGTGCCCGCAACCAAGGTACATGCCCTTGACCGGAATCGAACCCGGGACCCTTCAGTCCGCAGGCTGACGCTCTGTCCACTGAGCCAAACCGGTTAGGGCTCCCATTGATTTTTTAAAACATTTAAAAAAAATATTTTTCTACTGACTTCAGAGAGGAAGAGAGAGGGAGAGAGACAGAAACCTCAGTGACAGAGAGAATCCGGATCGGCTGCCTCCTGCACGCCCTGGTTCATAGGTCGACGCTCACCCACTGAGCCGTACCACCGGGACCATTTATTTTTTTTAAAGAGAGAGTGTGGAAAGGAGGGGAGAACGGACGTGAGAAACATTGATCTGAGAGAGACACATCAATTCGTTGCCTCCTGCAACCGGGGCCGGCTATCAAACCTGCAACCCAGGTACATGGCCTTGACCGGGGGTCGAACCTGCGACCCTAAGGTGCATGGACCGACGCTCTAACCACTGAGCCCACCGGCCAGGGCGAGGCTGTCGCGCCCGAGCTTGGAGAGGCCGCCGTCCCACACCTGGATCCGGCCTTCGCCAACACAGCCTTGTAGACAAGACACCAGCCCACAGAACACGAGGCGCCCCGGTTGGGGTGGGGGGCAGGGGGAGGGGGGGGATGCTGCCATTCGCTGGGAACCCCAGAAGGGCGGGCGTTGCTCCCAGAGCAGAACAGACAAACGGGGTCTCTCAGTGCCTCGACCCTCCAGGGGAGCTCAGGCCGAAGAAGCGCGACCAAGCCCGTCCGAGTGCGGGGTTCTGCTCACTACGGGCGGGGTTCCCGGTACCCACCTACAGCCGGGCCTCCTGCAGCACCGTGCCCTTGGGGGCCGTGGTCATCAGGGACTCGGAGTAGGCCTGCATGGCCTCCTTGTCCCGCGAGCCCTTCTTATCGCGGCTCCAGAACAGGTAGCACCTCTCCTGGAAGAGACCAGTGCGGTTACGGGCGGCGGGGGGCCTCAGGAGCGGGAGCGGGGTCACGCGGCTGCTTCCCAGAGGTTCCGGAGGCCCGGGGGAGGGTGCGGGGTTCTAGAGTCCGACACCCGAGAGAGGGGGGCTGGGCGAGATGTGGGGAGTCCCCGTGTCTTCGGGAGACACGCTTGGTGCGTCGGGCAGGCCGCGTTGAAAAGCGTGTGTCCACTTGAGAGTTTAGGAATCGCGGTGGGAGGAATCGGCCGGGAATCAGCGGGTCGAGCAGGGGGCATTTTAAATCAACCAGAAACAGGGATTTTTCTGCTAAAAGACTTCTGATGTGTCCGGTTGGCGTGGCTCAGTTGGTTGAGCGTCGACCCGTGCACCAGGAGGCCGTTGGTTCGATTCCCGGTCAGGGCACATGCCTGACTTCCCGGCTTACGCACCAGTAGCGGGTGTGCAGGTCGATGTTTCTATTTCTCTATCCCTCTTCCTTCCCCTCTCTTGAAAATCAATAAAAACACATTTTCTTAAAAAAAGTGAATCATACATTTAAAAAAAATAGACTTGATTCTTTGTAAAGAGCGAACGGAGAAGAAACACTTCCCTGAAGTTAAAATATGTTGAGTTCACCAGCAGGTGGCCCCTTTGCTGTTGTTTTCTTGTTGCTGGTTTTTAAAATACGTTTTTATTTATTTTTAGAGAGAGAAGAAAGGAGAGGGAGAGAGAGATATAGGAACATGGACGATGAGAGAGGAGCATCAATCGCCTCCTGCACGCCCCCTACAGGGGACCCAGTCCACACGGGCATGTGCCCTGACCGGGAATCGAACCGTGACCTCCTGGTGCATGGGACGAACCGTGACCTCTTGGTGCATGGGACAGCACTCAACCACTGAGCCACACTGGCCAGGCATGATCCTTCTCTTTTTATTAATCGGGACAAACAGCAGCATTTAAGGCTAAGCCGAGACCTACGTCATGGGATAAATTTCCACCACGTGGAGGCCAATGGGACCCGTGGGGAGGGAGCGCGGCTGATGTGTCCATGGGAATAACAGGAGCAACTGCCAGGCTGAGCACCGGGGAAGGGTCGTTACTGCCCAGCAAGCAGGCGAGCAAGCAAGCTTCCCCAAGAGAGAGGAGAGAGCGAGAGCGAGAGCGAGCTCTGAGCAGAGTGGGCGTTGCAGAGAGCCCGGGGCAGCCGGGGCTGGGCAGCCCCCCAAGGCCTGGCCTGGGGCCCCAGGGCCATCAAGGTGGCTTTCTGGCTTGTGAATCCCCAAGGGCTTCTCCGGGCTCCCTGCCACGGAGCCGTGTCCCCTCCCGCCACGCAGCAGCCACCCATCCCCACGGCCCGGGAGCCCTGCACTCACAGGCCCCCCTGGGGCCGCACCTGGTCTCAGCTCTCGCGCTGGCCATTTCTGTGTCCCCCAGCCTGCACGGAGCCTCAGAAATGGTCCGCCGCTCCTCACCGGAGGGGTGTCCATGCCATGAGTGAATAATGAACGAACGAATGGCATCGAGCCAAGAAAGGGTCCTTCTTGTCACCCCTCTTCCTCCTGCCTCTGGAGGCTGGATGCCTCAGAGCCCGTCTCCGCCTCGGCTTCCTTCCGAACACAGCCTGTGCCCACCCTGGTCCCGGCCGCCACCTCGCTCACCGTCCCCGGCGCCTGCCCCTCCCACCGAGGACCCAGCACCGCTCCCCTTAAAAGCCTCCAATAGTCTGGCCGGCGTGGCTCCGTGGTTGAGCGTCAACCTATGAACCAGGAGGTCAGGTTCAATTCCCGGTCAGGGCACAGGCCCGGGTTGCAGGCTCGATCCCCAGTGGGGGGCGTGCAGGAGGCAGCCGATCCCTGATTCTCATCGCTGATGTCTCTCTCTCTCTCTCTCCCTCTCTCTCTTCGTCTCTGAAATCAATAAAAACATATTAAAAAGTAAAGATAAACTAAAATCGCGCACGTGGCCCAGTCGTGTCCCTCCGGGGCGGCCCTGCTCTAGCCCCTCCCGGCCGCCATCGCCTTTCTCCTCAGTGACGTGATGTCGCTGATTTGCCTGCCCGTCTCCCGCGGGAATGCCAGCCCGGCCGGGGGCAGGGACGGTGTCTGCCGGTTCAGCCCCAGCCCTGCGGGACCCGCAGGCCTCCCGGGACAGGCGGGGAGGTGCAGGCGGGACAGGAGGTGCAGGCGCCCCCCGCACAGAGCCCGCCCCCGCCCGGCCCCCACTCACTTGGCTCCGGATCTGGTAGACGACGGGGCCGAGCAGCAGGAGGCCGCCCAGGGCGAGGAGCGCGAACTGCGCGTAGTGCAGCACCTTGGGCAGCAGCACCAGCTGCGAGTAGAACGCCCGGAGCGGCTCGCCCTCCATGGCCCCTCTCTGCGGGGGAGAACGGCAAACCGTGGGCTGGGCCCACGTCCCTGCCCCCAGGCCCCTTCCCCATCGCAAGCCTGCAGGGGCCTCCACTTCTCCCAGGGCCACACGGAGAGACTACATTTCCCAGACTCCCGTGCAGTTGGCATGGCCACGTGACCTCATTCTGGCCAATGGGATGAGGGCACAGCGATGAGACACCTTCCACATCTCCCCCGGGTTCTCCCCATCACTGTCCCCACCCACTGATTCTGAGGGTCTCAAGGGGGGGGGGGGGGGGGGGGGGGGCCCACAGGACGGAGGAGCCTGCTGGCCCGAATGGCTGCGTGGAGCCGAGCTCGGCCTCCCACCGGCCCAAATCCGACTGGGCCGTGACCTTGACATTCTGAGGCTGCCTGTTCTGGCCCTGAGTTCACTCTAGGTTTTTTTAAAAAAATATCTTTTCATTGATGTCAGAGAGGAAGGGCGAGGGAGAGAGAGAGAGAGAGACATCCATGAGGAGAGTGAGTCATGGACCGGCTGCCTCCTGCACGCCCCCCCCTGGGGAAGGAGCCCACAGCCCGGGCCTGTGCCCCAGACCGGAATCGAACCCTGACCTCCTGGTTCCTGGGTTGATGCTCAGCCACTGAGCCACCCCGGCTGGCACGAGCTCACCCTGGTTTAAAATGAACGAGGCCAGGCCCTGGTCCGTGTGGCTCAGTGGTGAGAGGGTCCGGTTCCTGGTCACGGGCGCGTACCTGGGTGGCAGGTTGGATCCCGGCCCTGGTCCGGGCATGTGCAGAAGGCACCGTGTCTCTCTCATCAGTGTTTCTCTTTCTTTCCCCCTCCCTCCCTTCCACTCTCTCTCAAAAAAAAAAAAAAAATCAATGGAAAAACACATTCTCGGGTGAGGACTAAAGGGCAGCTCAGTTAGTGAGTGTCTCCCGACCCGCGAGGTTGGGGTTCGGTCCCTGGTCCGGGGCCACATGAAGAACCAGCCAGTGGATGGAGCCGCTCGGCTCGCTCTCCTTCCACAAAACGAGCGAGGCCGGCGGGCCTGGGAGCGGAGGAAAGGTCCCCCGGGGCCGCCGCCCGAACCCACTCCCCGCGGGGAGCAGGCCTCCGGCGCCTTCAGGGACATCAGGAAGCGGCTCCGCCCTGGGGCTGGGGGGCGACTTTCATTTTTGGGGGAGCCCCCGTCTGTGACCTGTGAGGTTTCTCGGGGTCGCTCAGGCCCCCAGGGGGCGCCCCTGCCCCACGCCTCCGGCCTCCAGTGCCCGGCGGCCTCCCCCGGCGGCCTCCCCCCGGCGGCCTCCCCCCGGCGGCCTCCCCCGGCGGCCTTACCTCCTCAAACCACAGCAGCGGCAGCACCACGGGCGCGATCTTCCTGGTTTGCCTGGAAAGGAGGGAGACGGCCCGTGAGGCGGTCCTCGCCCTGGTTTCCGGGGTTCAGACTGGGGCCAGGAGGGCTCTGAGCACCGACTCCCGGGGGGCTGGGGCGGGCACCTCCTGTGTCCTGGCAGGGAGCCGCCCGAGATCTTTTCAATTGAAAACTCACAGCTCCCGGGGCGGGCTCAGTGGTGAGCATCGCTCATGAAGGTCAGGGTTCGGTTCCGGTCCGGGCACCGGCCCGGGTTGCAGGCTCGGTTCCCAGTGGGGGGCGTGCAGGAGGCAGCGGGTCCATGATTCTCTCTCTCCTTTCCTCTCTCTGTAAATAAAAATATGTTTTAAAAAAGAAAAACACCCAGTGTGGGAAAGGGCTCCGCTTTGGTCATTACCGTCCTTGTTAGATATTCTTTCTTCTTTTTTTTAATATTCCTCATCTTTTTAAATTTTTTTTATTTTATTTTTTTTAATATATCTTATTGATTTTTTACAGAGAGGAAGGAAGATGGATATGGATAGTTAGAAACATCGATGAGAGAGAAACATCGATCAGCTGCTGGGGATGTGCCCACAACCCAGGCACATGCCCTTGACCGTAATCGAACCCGGGACCCTTCAGTCCACAGGCCGACGCTCCATCCACTGAGCCACACCGGTCAGGGCTCCTTGTCAGATATTCTGAGCCCCGCCACGAGGGGGCGTGCTGAGGGTCCGCGGCACAGAGCCGGACCGGACTCAGCCCAGAAAGCCACGGCCCGGGCCCGCTGAGCTCACACCGCCACCCACGGGCGGACCCAGAAGACACCACGGAGACACCTGTGTTCTCAGAAGCGGACAGTTCAGGGCAAAGAGACTTCCTCCCCCGAAGTCCCCGCGCCGTCCCTCCTCCGCCTCCAGGTGGCGCTAAGCACCGCGGGGAGACCAGCTCCCCTGAGGCTGTCCCAGGGCAGGGACATCAGGCCGCTGTGGGGGCCGCCCCGCCCCCCACTCCGGTTCACAGGGACACAGAAGCCCAGGAGGGTCAGGATAGAGCCCCCCCCCGCCCCCGCCATGGGCTCTGCTGGCCTGAACTCTGAGCAGCCTCCATTGGGCCGACGAAAAGCCCGAAAAGCCCAGTGAGGCCCTGAAGGGTCTCGGGTTCCATTCCCGCTCCAGGGCACACACCTGGCAGGTGGCAGGTTAATTCCCCCCCCCCCGTGGGGGGGGAGGGGGATATGGGGGAGGCAGCCACTCCATGCGTCTCTCACATGGATGTTTCCCTCTCTCCTCTCTCCCCCTCCCTCCCTTCCATGCTCTCTAAAAATCAATGGAAAAAATACCCTAGGCCGGGCTCTCCCAAGGTTGTGGGTTCGATCCCAGGCCAGGTGGCTCAGTGGTGGAGCGTTGACCTAGGAACCAGGAGGTCACGGTTCCATCCCCGTCAGGGCACAGGCCCGGGTTGCTGGATCCCCAGTGTGGGGCGTGCAGGAGGCAGCCGACCAATGATTCTCTCTCATCACTGATGTTTCTCCCTCTCCCTTCCTCTCCGAAATCCATAAAGATACACCCTGGGATGAGGATTAACAACAAAAGCCCACGGAGCAGAAAGATGAAGGTGCGTGTTTCCTCCCCGCGGCTCCCAGAGCGGTTCCCAGAAGCCCCTGCTGCTGCCGCCAGGGCTCTTTCCGGGGACGTTTCTAGATGAAACTATGCCGAGGAGGGCCCACACCGACACACGGTGAACCGGCCGCACCCGCCTCGGCTCGGCCAAACCACCAGGTCACAACCAGAGCCGGCAGGACGGGAGCCGGGACCTCCCGCCCGGCTGGTGGGAGGGCAGCCCCGTGGGAAACAGCCCGCAGTTCCTCACACGTGAAGCACAGGGGCCGCCCGACTCAGCAGTTCTGCTCCGGGTGTCCGCCCGAGAGAGCCAGACCCCGGGCCCCAGGCCGTGTCCGCCCACAGCCACAGCGGCTGAGTCACAGGCCCCAACCAGAAACGGCCGGGGCCACTCAGTGGCTGGATAAAAGGTGGCCCGGCCACAGTGGCCTAGGCGCAGCCACGAGCAGGAGGGGCGCGGAGCCCGGGGCAGCGAGGACGGGCCGGAGGACACGGGCCGGTGAGAGGGGCCCACAGGGGCTTCGGGCCCAGTGACCCATGGACAGGAAACGTCAGAACAGGAAGCAGATGGGTGGCTGCCCGGGGCGGGGAACGGGTGTGGGGTGTCTCTTCGGGGTTGGTGGAAATGTCCTAAAGTCGGGGTGATGCCTGCCCAACGCTGTGAACACCCTACAGCCACTGAATGGTGCTGCACCGTCTTCACGGGGTGGGGTTTGATAGCGTGTGACTTAAACCTTGATAAAGCTGTTATTAAAAAAAAAATAATAATAATAAATAAAATGGCCGAAACTGGTTTGGCTCAGTGGATAGAGCGTCAGCCTTCGGACTCAAGGGTCCCGGGTTCGATTCCGGTCAAGGGCATGTACCTTGGTTGCGGGCACATCCCCAGTGGGGGGTGTGCAGGAGGCAGCTGATGGATGTTTCTCTCTCCTCGATGTTTCTAACTCTCTATCCCTCTCCCTTCCTCTCTGTAAAAAATTAATAAAATATATTTTAAAAAAATGAAAAATGGCCGGGCCGGCGTGTCTTAGTGGTTGAGCGTCGACCTATGAACCAGGAGGTCAGGGTTCTATTCCTGGTCAGGTGGGTGCAGGCTCCATCCCCAGTGGCAGCCCATCCATGATTCTCTCTCCTCATGGATGTTTCTCTGTCTCTGTCCCTCACTCCCTGCCTCTCTGAAACCAATCAAAATATATTTTAAAAAATAAAAACAAAATCGGTGCTTAAAAGAATGCCTCCTCCGAAGTGAACTGTCACGTGAGGATGCTGACAGGTTTCCGTGTCAACCCTTGGTTTTGCCCGGGTTTCGTTTCTGCCCCTCGCTGGGCGCCAGGCACGCGATTCAGCGAGAAACTTCTGTCTGGGGGGAGGGGGAGGTGCGGGAGAAAAGGGGGGTCCTGGGGCGGGGCTGTCGGGATGCGGGGGGGGGGGCCGACCCCTCCCTCTGACCGGCCCCACTCACCCGATGCCTTCGACGGCCTTCATGTACAGGCTGATCTGCATCTTCACCGAGCAGTTCATGGGGATCCCCGTGACCTGCGGCAACACGCACAGTGAGGGCCGGCCCGGCCCGGGACACCTGCAGAGCCCCCTCCCTGCCCCGGCCGGACGGGCCTGGCCCAGCTCCCGGCCCGGCTCTGGGGCCTCCTCCCGCTCTACAGCCGGGGTGGAACGTCCGGCCCTCGGGCTGAACAAGGCCGAGAGAGCATTTGGCCTGGCCCTGCCGGGCATTCGAGGTGAGTTAATGGAATGTTTGACCGGCTGGCGTGGCTCAGGGGTTGAGCATTGACCTATGAGCCAGGAGGCCAGGGTTCGATTCCCGGTCAGGGCAGTGCTCGGGTTGTAGGCTCGATCCTCAGTGGGGGGCGTGCAGGAGGCAGCCGATCCATGATCCTCTCTCATCATGGATGTTTCTCCCTCTCCCTCTCCCTTCCTCTCTGACATCAATAAAATATATTTTAACAAATGTCTGACAGCACTGGCCGCGGTGTCTCTGTGGTAGAGTGTTGGCTCATGCACCCAACGTTGTGGGTTCAATTCCAGGTCAAGGGCACATGCCTGGGCTGCACGGTAATTCCCTGGCCCCTGTCACCCTTCGAGGTGTCTCTCTCACATTGATGTTTCTCTCTCTTCCCCCCCTCGTCCCTTCCGCTCTCTCTAACGGTCAATGGGGAAAACCCTCAGGTGAGGATTAGCCACAAGGAAAGGAAACGTTCACCAAATCCCCGGGCTCAGGCTGAAGCTGATCGTCGTGGTGGCCCTCGAGCGGCGTCTAGATACCCGCATGGCCCCCGCTACGCCTAACCCCGCGGTCGGCAAACTCCTGAGTCCGCAGAGCCAAATACCAACAGAACAACGACTGACATTTCTTTGGAGAGCCACATTTTTTAAACGTAAACTTCTTCTAACGCCACTTCTTCAACATAGACTCGCCCAGGCCGTGGTATTTTGTGAGAGAGCCACACTCCAGGGGCCAGAGAGCCGCATGTGGCTCTCGGGCCGCGGTTTGCCGACCACGGGGTTACCAGGCAGCCCCGGCTGCTCTCCCAGGCGCCCAAGGCAATGGAAGCAATGAAACGCCTCTCCTGGCCTCTCCCGCTCCAGCCTCCACGCTGCCCTGGAGGAGAGGAGAGGCCGGGCCCTGGTCCTCAGGGTGGGGGTGGGGGCGGGGGTGGGGCGGAGGCGGGAGGGAGACCCACCCACAGAAGTGAGAACCGGACCTCGCTCTCCTGGAATTCCCCAGACGGCCCTTATCTGCAGGCATCCCGGGCCTGGCTGGCACCTAGAAGCCTCCGTAATTGGCAGCTGATAATCCTAATTAATTTACTGTCTTATGACCCTTCTACAGACACCCGCCCTCCTCCGAGATAACTGAGCTCCTGAACTGTGGAGTCCGAGCAAAGGAGGTTTGATATCCCAGGAGCTGCCGAAGCCAGAGAGCCGGCTCCCCTCCCCTCCCCCTCCCCTCCCCTCCCCCTCTCCGACAGCCTGGTGCGGGGGGGGGGGGGGGGAGGGGAGGGGCGGGAGGAGGAGGGGAAACCAACCAGAAATCCCCCCAAAAGTCCCCGCAGGCTGCCGGGCAGGGCTCACCGGGTGGACGTCCAGGAACAGGGAGTGCTCCTTCTCGCTGGGGTGCAGGCCCAGCACGGCCTCGGCCAGGGAGGGGTCGGCGTTGTAGAAGTGGGGGTGCGAGAGAAACAGGGGCGCGTCTGGAAGGCAGAGGGCAGAGGGGGCGTCAGACAGAGGGCGCTGGCACGTCCCGAGGCTTCATGCCAGTCCCGGAGCGGGACACGGGGATGCGGGACGCGGACACGCAGCCGCAGAGCGTGCCTGACGATGACACGATGCAAACGACAATGATTAGACAGAGAGGGTCCCGCCATCCGGGCTGGAAGCCAGCAGGGGGCGCGCTCTGTGCCAGGGGGGGGGGACGCGGGGACCTTCTGGGGAAGGACGAGGAGGTGCCAGGCGGAAGGCGGAGGGCGGCACGGCATTCCAGGAGGAAGGGGTGGCGGGCGAGCAGGAGGTGGGAGGGGCTCAGGAGCACACGGTGTGGAGGGAGCTGTGGGACTGAGGCTACAAAGGGGACTGGAAGCCAGGTTTGACCTTGGGGGCGGGGGGCGGGGGGTGCGGAGGGAGCATCGCCGAGCCAAGCAGCCAGGATCACGGGCTCCGTGCGCCCGTGGCCAGGTGGCCAGGTCTCCCGACGCCCCGGGAGGGAGGGAGACACACCTTCACGCTCGCCCGGCAGCCGGTCTGGTCCGCGGGAGGGACGCCGGCGAGGGAGAGGGGGCTGACCTGTCTCCGGAGCGGGGAGTGCCCACCCGGAGGCGTGAGGGCCAGCCGACCCAGCGAGGCTCCGGGCACATCGCCCGCGGCCAGGACAGCGCGGGGCCTGCCCGGCCCGGAGGGCAGCGGAAAAGGTGGGCCGGCCTCTCAGAGGAGGCCCTGGCTGGTGGCTCAGTGGTTAGAGCGCCGGCCAGCTCACCGGTGGGTGCTGGGTGGCAGGGTCCATGCCCGGCCCCGGTTGGAGAGCACGCGGGAGGCAATCCATCGACGCGCCTCTCACACCGATGTCTCTCTCTCTCTGCCTCTCCCCGCCCCCCCACTCCCTCTAAGAACCAATGGGGAGTCTCCCTGGGTGAAGATTCACGAAAGACAGAGACAGATGACGCTGGAAAGCTGTTCGAGCCCCGAGCACCAGCAGACACTTCCTCCTGGAGGTGGTCAGACAGACAGACAGACAGAGCACGGAAACACAAACCCTCCTTCCCCGTGGGTCCCCGGTCTCCCAAGCCACCTCCCGGCACCTGTGACGTCCCCACGTGCACCCGAGGGACGATGTCCCGCAACCCGGACACCCCGTTCCCCGTCTTCCCGTCTGCACCGCGAGGGCTCCCGTCAGAGCAAACGCCGGGACCCACTTTCACTGGGGGCGCAACCCAGGCTCTCGGGGAGGGAGGCGGTCCCCCAGCCGGGCCCCCACCTTGAAGGTGGCGCGTCTCCACCAGACCCCGTGGCCACGCCTCCAGGGCCGGGGAGCGCAGTGGGCGGGGCCAGGCTGCCATCACCTGCCCCGGCTCCCGCCCTGGCGTTTGGCCAGCACCCAGACATGTGCTTCTTTCTGTTATTTCCAAACAGCCCTCGAGAACCCGCCCAGGTTGCAAGTGCTAATTAATTTATAGCTTTATGGCGACCTTATCTAATTGCCCGGATCACCTGGGACTGCGATCGGGGCTGTTTGGAGCCTGGGGAGGGGAGAGAGCTCCGGGGAAGGCAGATTGTGGGCCGTCTTATCTCCAGATGAAACCCTCAGGAAGGCAGGAATCACGCACCGAGACACGCACAGGCCTGTCCCCGCTGCCCCAGAGATCACGCCTCAAAAACCCAAGACCCAGACGCCCGTGAGCAGTAACAGGCGAGGAGCGTGGGGTGTGGTCCCGGTGGAGTGCTATACAGCCAGGAAGAGGCGCTGCACCCCACGGCCACAGGGGTGGGCCTTGCGGAGGAGACAAGGGGCAGAGGGCCCAGAAAAGGGGATGAACGGAGAGCGCCCCGAGTCCATGCCCACGGAGCCGAAGGCAGGCGAGGCAGGGCCGCCGCCCACCCGCCCGCCGCCCACCCGCCCACCCGCCCGCCGGCCGAGGGAGCGGAGGGGGTGGCGCTGAGGCCAGAGAACACTGTGCCCGCCCGCCCGCCCCACGACCGCAGGGCCGCCCGGCGAGAAGCTCCAGAACAATCCACCAGCCTCTCTTCCTCCCGGGCCGAGGTGCAGGGCGCCTGCCGGAGCCTCATTCCCAAGCCCCAGGGCGCGGTGTGGAGGCCGATGAGCCCGGGAGGGGACGCGAGGCCTGGATGACCCGGCGCTGCAGGGCCCTCGGCCGCCACCGAGGTCAAGGACGCGGCCGCAGGGCGGCTGGAGACCTGACGCGGGACCCGGAGCCTCAGGGCTGTTTACAGTCCGGGTTTGCGTCCCAGGTCACGGAGTTCGTGGGGTTTTATTGCGAAGGCAACTGACAGCCGCGGCTTCTTCTTTCAGGTCACCTCCCTGCGGCCGCGTGACCGCTGGCCCGACCGGCTTATCCAGAGCAGGGAGGCCGGGACGGGCGCACAGCAGATAGCCCTCACCCACCCGCCCTCGGGCCTGAGGTCACAGGGCCGGGTGACCGTCCCACCTCGGGCCCTGAGGTCAGGGGTCAGGGTGACGCCCGCCCGAGGGCCTGGGGTCAGGGGTCAGGTGACCGCCCGCCCGCGGCGGTGACACGCACTGAACCTGCAGGTGCTGAGGTTCTGGATGCCGGACTGCAGGCACGGACAGAAGCCCTCGTTGGGCGGGTAGACGGACCCGTTGGCAAATAAGGTGTCGGGGGCCTTGAACCGGAAGGTGGGGATGCCCTCGTACACCCCGGCCTCCTGGTAGACGAGCTTCATGGACCTGCGGGGACACACGGGGTGGGGTGACCCCCGGAACGCGGCGCTGCCACCAGCAGGAGGCAGCCGATCCACGATCCTCTCTCATCATCGCTGTTTCTCTCCCTCTCCCTCTCCCTTCCTCTCTGACATCAATTAAAAAAACATTTAAAAAGTAAAATAAAATAAGAATTTAAGAAGTGAATACGCACAGCACAATCCCCTCCCGCTCTGACCCCCGTGGGGGCACACTGGCCTGGGTCCCAGCCAGGACACAGCTCTGAGGACCAGGGACCGGTCCCATCCTGTCCCTGTCATGGCCCCAGTGCCTCGCCCACCCCGGGGGGCAGGGGAGCCCCCGCTCACGCTGGAGAGTTCCCACGGGAAGGAGGAAAGATAGGACCCCTGCCCGGCGCCCTCGGCCGGAGCCCTGAGCCAGCACCTCCCCAGGCCCAGGGCCCAGGCGGACTACCCAGAGGACTCCGCGCCCAGCCAGACAGCGCCAGCGGGGCGACCTGGCCTCGTGTCACTGCCCCCTGCAGCCTCCATGGTTTCCTGCCCACGACCATCTGCCTCCCTCCCCTGTCCCTGCACCAGCCGCCTCCCTCCCCTGTCCCTGCACCAGCCGCCTCCCTCCCCTGTCCCTGCACCAGCCGCCTCCCTCCCCTGTCCCAGCACCAGCTGCTGCAGGCCGAGCCTGGCTCCTCCAGGTGCCGCCAACAAGCCTGCGAGGGCTGGCAGATGCCGGGAGCCCACACTCTCTCGGAGCCACGACAGAGGCCACGTGGCTGAGCCAGGAGGCCGAGCTCCGCCCAGGCCCGGCGGGGCGCTCACCGGCAGGCCTCGGGGCTGTAGAACTCCACCGAGGTCTCGGGAGTCATGAACGGCGCCCACATCTGCCCGGACGTCCCGTTGATCATGTTACACTGGTCCGAGTGCCAGTAGTTGACCTGCGGGGAGGCCCAGAGCAGAGGGTCAGCGGCACAGGGGCTTCCGCGGGCTCCGGCGGCCGGGCTGGCGTGTGAGTGAGGAGGGACGGGGCGCACGTCCCAGCTGTCTGGGTTGTAGGAAGAGGACGCTGCTGGGCCCGCCGCGGCCCCGGCTCTCACCTTGCTGACCCCGTTCCACTTGTCCACGAGGTGGACGCGGCTGAAGTCTTTGACGCCCGTGAACACAGTGAAGAGCCCGGAATCGGAGTTGTTGAACTGCGGACACAGCGGAGAACAGCAGCTTCCAGCTCAGGGGCGGGGAGGCACCCCGTCGCCCCCACTTAGTCCCAGGCAACCCCTGCGCCCCAGCCCCTGGGGATCGAGGGGAGGAGGATCCGCCCCCGGCGTGGCTCCCTCTCTCTCTCCCCCTCTCCCTTCCTCTCTCCGAAACCCATAAAAACATATTTGGGGGAAAAAATAATAAAAGAGAAAAAGAAAAAAGAAACAAAAGAAAAACCAGGCAGCTCGGATCAGCGCCGTCATCACCAGGTACGACCTGCCTCCTCGGCACCCACCCGCCCAATCACATCAGGGAGCCTGGATCGAACCGTGCCTGAACCCCGCCTTTGGGTTTCCAGGTACATGAGGAGCTAGGTTTTCTGCCCGTGACGACCCGCGGCCCCCAGGCCCCACGGCCAGCGGGAGGCCGGGAGCGGCAGCTCTCCGTTACACCGTCAACAACGAGAACACGTGTGTTAAAAGCCGGCGACTGGTCTCCGGGATGCGTGGGTGGGGGACGGGGAGGCCGCTGAGCCGCACGCACCTCCGCGAACAGCCCGAACTTGCCCTTGAAGGGGAACACGCCGGGCAGGTACTTGTGGATCAGGCTGATGAGGGGGTCGTCGTAGCCCCACATGACCTCGCCCACCGTGCGGTTCATGAAGGCCTGCTGGCCCAGGGAGGAGAACGCCAAGGTCATCAGCAGCTTCAGGGCCATCGGCCTCTTCTCCACCATCATGGCCGCGCTCTGCAGGGCGAGGGGACGGCGGGGCTCAGAGGCTGGGCGTGGCCGGTCCGGCCCCGGGGGGCACCCGGCCGGCGGGGCTCAGGGGTGGAGCGTCCACCTGGGAACCAGGAGGTCCCGGTCCGATGCCCAGGGAAGGGCACAGGCCCGGGTTGCGGGCTCCACCCCCAGCGTGGGGCAGCTGATTGGTGATTCTCTCATCATGGGTATTTTTCTCTCTCTCCCTCTCCCTTCCTCTCTGAAGTCAATAAGAACATATTAAAATAGAGAGAGAGAGAGAGAGAGAGAGAGAGAGCGCCCGCCGGGGGAACGTCGGGCTAAGGCCCCGCCGTGGGCGCGAGGGCGAGGGGGGCCGGGCCTCACCAGGACCAGGATGTTGGGCATGCAGACGTGGTCGCCCTCGGAGCCGCGGGACAGGTGGGGCTGGAACCGGAAGCTGCGGAACTCGCGGAAGGACACGGTGTCGTTGTCGTGGAAGGTGATGTTGCTCTTGTGCCGGAACTCCCTGCGGAGGGGGCGGGAGGTGGGCGACGCCTGGCTTCCTGGGGCGTCTCTGCCCATCCCCCGGAGCCTGGACGCCCCCCAGTCCGTCCTCCCGCCGTCTGCCCACCGCGCCCGGGAGAGCGCCCCAAAGCCCGACAGGTCCCCCGCCTGGCCGGTCCGCCTCCGTCGGTCTCTGCTCACGTGTCACCTTGTCCGAGAGCCCCCCAGCACCCCGCACAACCTAGGTACCCCCTCCCCGACGCCAGCCTAGGATTCCACTCGTTCATCGCCACCCGCCTGCCCCACCGCCACGGCTGGCAGCTCAGCGCTTTCTGTCCATTTCGGGGTTCCCTGTGCCTAGAACAGCCACAGAAATCCACCCGGTGCTCAACAGACGTTTGTCCAGTGAATGAGTGAACGAATCAATTAATAAATGAGTAGATGAGTGAATGAGTGAATCAATGAATGAACGAATCAATGAGTAAATGGGTAAGTGAATGAGGGAATGAGTGAATGAATGAGTTAATGAACAATGACTGAATGAGTGAATAATGAATGAGTGAACCAGTGAGTGAATGAATAAATGGTGGATGAATAAGTGAATGAATGATTGCAGAGTGAATGAATGAGTGGATAATGAATGAGTGAATGAATGAATGAGCGAGTGAATGAATGAATGAATAAATTAGTGGAGTAACTGAGTGAATGAATGAGTGGATAATGAATGAGTGAGTGGATGATTGGATGAGGGAGTGGGTGATTGGATGAGGGAGGGAGTGAATGAATGAGGAAGGGAGTGGATGCTTGCCACTGACTCTGACTAGTTTCTGGCTCCCAAACCTGGGGCACAGCTGCTGAGCGTCGCCCCTGGTTACCCAGAACCCAGCCAGCACACCCCCTGCCGGCGCTGTCCCAGAGCCAGGCCCTGCTCCTGGAGTCACCTCAGGGGCTCGGCCCAGCAGCCCCCCATCCTGTCTGCCCTGCGCCCCGCCCCGCCGCCCCCTCCAGCTCACCTGTACACGTAGGGCCCGCGCCCCCACACCTGCCCTGCGCCCCCACACCTGCCCCCCGCCCCGCCCGCTCACCTGTACACGTAGGGCCCGAGCTCCCGCACCTGCGGCCGGCGGCCCCGGAGGACCTCGCTGGGGTTAAGGACGTCGAAGAAGTAGACGGAGAAGTAGAAGGGGACCGGCAGGTCCTTCCACACGTTGAAGGTCAGGCTGCTGGGGTCGACCCGCACGTTCTGGGGGCGAGACAGGCAGCCTGTGAGGAGGGGGCCAGGCCCCGCGCCTCCCCCACACACACACACACACAGAGCCAGCGACACCCCGCCCCCACGGCGCGGCGGAAAGGGGTTTGCACGATGAAAGTGAACGGGGAATCGAGTTATGCTGGTGTGTGCGTGTGTGCGTGTGTGTGTGCGTGTGCGTGCGTGCGTGTGCGTGTGTGTGTTTTACTGATGTCAGAGAGGAAGGGAGAGGGAGAGAGAGAGAAACATCCATGACGAGAGAGAATCATGGATCGGCTGCCTCCTGCACGCCCCCCACTGGGGATCGAGCTCACAACCCGGGCATGGGCCCTGACCGGAATCGAACCCAGGACCCTGGTCTACAGGCCGATGCTCTATCCCAGGGGTCCTCAAACTTTTTTTTTTTAATTGATTTTTTACAGAGAGGAAGGGAGAGGGACAGAGAGTCAGAAACATCGATGAGAGAGAAACATCGACCAGCTGCCTCCTGCACACCCCCCACTGGGGATGTGCCCGCAACCAAGGTACATGCCCTTGACCGGAATCGAACCCGGGACCTCTCAGTCCGCAGGCCGATGCTCCATCCACTGAGCCAAACCGGTTTCGGCGTCCTCAAACTTTTTAAACAGGGGCCAGTTCACTGTCCCTCAGACCGCTGGAGGGCCGGACTATAGTTTAAAAAAACTATGAACAAATTCCTATGCACACTGCACATATCTTATTTTGAAGTAAAAACACAAAACGGCAAAAACACCCGCATGTGGCCCGCGGGCCGTAGTTTGAGGACGCCTGCTCTATCCACTGAGCCACACTGGCCAGAGCTGTTCTCAGCTCTTCACCACAGGACCCCTCCCTGAGCAGCGCCCCCCACTCCCCCTCCACCCTCCCCCTCCCGCCTTCCCCAGCAGCCGCGCCAAGCATTGCCATTGTCTTCGCTTCCTCCTCACTTTGAAGGAGGGCCTAAGTGAGCCCTCCACCGCTGACCCTGACCTTTGTCCAGGAAGGTCCTGCTGGGGTGGGGGAGGGGGAGCCGGGATCGCTGTGAGGTGAAGGCCACAAGATGGGGAGTGAGGTGGGGGAGCTGGGGGGGAGCTGTGTGCCGGCCGTGGGGAGCACGAGGCCTGTCTCCAGCTCCGTCCGAATGTGGACGAGGCTTCTGGGACCAAGATACCACGGTGTGTGTCGGCGGGGGGGGGGGGGGCTGCGGGGCACTGATGGGGCCACCCCCAAACCAAAGGCGTCAGCGGCCCTGAGGGCTCAGTTCTTCCAGGTCCCCCCCATTTCATGAGCTTCTTTTTCTTTTCCTTTTTCAATGGATCTTTATTGATGTCAGAGAGGAAGGGAGAGGGATAGAGAGAGAAACATCCATGATGAGAGAGGATCATGGACCGGCTGCCTCCTGCACGCCCCCCACTGGGGATGGAGCCCGCAACCCGGGCCTGTGCCCTGACCGGGAATCGAACCCTGACCTCCTGGTTCCTAGGTCGACGCTCAGCCCCTGAGCCCTGCCTCACACCTTCAGGCCACAGCTGGCTCACCAGCTGCCCTGGCACCACCTCCCGGAGGGGTGACCTCCCTGTGGGGAGAGGGGTGACCCCTTCCCTGCACAGTCCGGAGGGCTGCCCAGACAGGGGCTGTGCACTGGGCGCCGGCACCGGAGCGGGGCTTTGCGAGGAACAGACGGGGCGGGCGATCTTGGCCGGGACTCAGCCGTGCAAAGGCCAGGAAGGAAGCTGGACTTATCTCCACGTCCGCCAGCAACAAATGCACTTTAAAAACACGTCTTAAAATAACCCGCGTGGCCATCAACAGACACACCGCCGGGTCCCCAGACAGACCCCCCTCAGGTCAGGAGGGAGCCGACTGCGGGGAAAGCCGCCGCGGGCGGTTGGACGGACAGACGGACGGAGCCGAGCAAGGACGAGGGGCAGGTCCAGGCGGTGCCCAGGCGGAGAGCCCAGGCCTCGCGGGACCATCCGCTGCGGGCGGGACCTCGCCCGGGGGACCCTCCTCCCCCCTCCCCCCCCGCACATCCGGGTCCTGTGGTTTGGGGTCTGGACCCCCGGCCTTTCCTCCCTGAGAGCATCTGGGCCTCAGCTGTGTCTGCGCTCCAGGCCAGAGAAGCAGCAGAACCGGCTGCGGCTGAGGCTGAGGCTGAGGCCAGGGCCAGCGGCAGTCAGTGACCCCCACCCCCACCCCGGCACCCGCCAATCCATCAGGCGAGATCTGACCCTGAAGGACTCACCTGGGGAGCTGCTGAATGTTCCATTGGACCCTCCCCTGGGGCCTCCCCTAAAATCTCCCCCAAAGCCCTTAGGACGGAGGACCCAGCCCCTCCCCCTCCGGACCTCCCGTGCCCCCCCTCACCCCCCAGGCTCGTCACCATCACCTCCCTCCCTCCGGAGCCACAAGGCCCTTCCTTGGCCTCTAGAACGCGCTTCCCGAGCCCATTCCTCCCAGGAACTCCTGCTTCCACCCCCGAGATGCACCCGATAAATGCTCTCTTGCGTGTGGGTCTCGCTCTGAATTCTTTCCTCGCCAGAACCCAAGGCCCGAGGTCGCTGAGCCCAGGCTGGGCCTGACCCCACGGGTCAGACACCGGGTCGGTCCGGCCGCCCACAGCCGAGCCACCACGCGGCCAGGATCCCACCCTGGGCCCAAGCCCCTGACTCCATCTCCCGCCCCCTCACCGAGGCCACATATTCTATCCCGCGCCTCCCCCAAGGTCAAAGGTCACCACCACACGAAGATTAGGAGAGAGGGTCGAGGGGACCCCTGGTTGGATGCCACTCCCTCTTATCCAGCCCACCCCTGCCCGTCGGGAGGCCTGCCCAGAAGTTTAACAAGTTTTAAAAAAAACAAAACCGATACAGCCCGGCCGGCGTGGCTCAGAGATTGAGCATCGACCTATGAACTAGGACCGTGGTCGGCAAACCGCGGCTCTCGAGCCACGTGCGGTTCTCTGGCCCCTGGAGTGCGGCTCTTCCACAAAATACCACGGCCTGGGCGAGTCTGTTTTGAAGAAGTGGCGTTAGAAGAAGTTTACGTTTAAAAAATGTGGCTCTCAAAAGAAATTTCAATCGTTGTCCTGTTGGTATTTGGCTCTGCTGACTGATGAGTTTGCCGACCACTGGCCTAGGAGGTCACAGTTCGATTCCGTCAGGGCACATGCAGGAGGCAGCCGACCCATGATTCTCTCTCATCACTAAGGTTTCTATCTCCCTCTCCCTTACTCTCTGAAATCAATAAAAATATTTTTTTAAAAAAACACCAAGCAGCCAAAATCGGTGTGGCTCAGTGGATAGAGTGTCGGCCTGTGGACTGAAGGGTCCCGGGTTCGATTCCGGTCTAGGGCATGTACCTTGGTTGCGGGCACATCCCCGGTGGGGGGCGTGCAGGAGGCAGCTGGTCGATGTTTCTCTCTCATCGATGTTTCTAACTCTCTATCCCTCTCCCTTCCTCTCTGTAAAAAATCAATAAAAAATATTAAAACAACAACACCAAGCAGGGGATACACAAGGCCACACGTGGCAGCTCTCACGTGGCAGGAGGTTTGCAAGGCCCACGAACCGGTCCGCTGTGCGCGTGGTCTGGGAGTTCCGGCGGCGGCTGCTGTGTCCCCAGGCACCTCCGGGGCCTGGGCCGGGGCCTGGCGCCCAGCAGGCCTTCAGCACGCACTGCAGACCCACCAGCAGCGTGAGCTGAGACCCACGGAATCACCCGGAAGCGTCCAGGGGCGGTTCTGCCACTCACTCCTTTGCGTATGTTTTCGTGACTCATCGTGAATGTCTTCAAAATACTCAGAGTGTGGCCGGCCGGGGGCCCAGCCTGGGCCGGGCAGTGGCCTGGCGAACGTGTGATGGAAAAGGATGAAAATTTCATCCACGTTCGTTTTTAGCTATTAGCCTACTTTTCTGTTCTTTTGTAAATACATTTTTATTGACGTCAGAGAGGGAGAGGGAGAGAGAGAGAAACATCCATGACGAGAGAGAATCATGGATCGGCTGCCTCCTGCACGCCCCCCACTGGGGTCGAGCCTGCCATGCAGGCCTGTGCCCTGACCGGGAATGGAACCCTGACCTCCTGGCTCCTAGGTGGACGCTCAGCCCCTGAGCCTCGCCGGCCGGGCATGTGACACCGATGACGGCAGCAGAGCCGAGGGCAGGCGCCCTCTGTCCCTTCCCAGGCAGGGTGCGGCTGCCCTCTCCTCCTCGCTCCCGACCGGCCGCGTGGACATCACCCCTTCCCCCGCCCCCCCGACCCCGTGGCAGCGCAGAGAGAGTGACAAGACCCCCCACCCCTGCCCTGAAGACGGCACCGGGCGCCACTGTGTCACAGGACTATTGCCCAATGAGCCGCCTCGGCGGCCGTGGCCTCAATCCAGGAACACGTGGCGGGGTGGCCGAGGTCGTGAACCACCAGACAGCGCGCTCCCGCCGGCAGGAACCCCGGGCCCGGGGCTGCCGCCCTCGGAGGCTGACCCCAGCGATGGCCAGCCACACACACACACACACACACACACACACACACACACACACACGGCACTCCGAGAAATGCACGTTCTGCCGACCTGACCAAAACAATGGTGTCCTTTGGAATCACGCGCCCGGACGGCTGCTGTCTTTATTATTTACTGTTTTACTACCTGAGGGGAAGGGGTCAGTGCCCCTGACTAAACAGTCCGTCAGGAACTGCACATTTTAAAATGCTGGGGCGTCGCCCCCCCCCCCCCCCCCCCCCCCGCCCAGCCGCAGGCTGGAAGCCGCGGGTTAATCTTTCGCAAGAGGCAACCCGTGCTGTCATGTCCCAGGGCCCTGGGTCTGGGCGTCTACAAATCCAATCCCAGCCTCGGCCAGGGCTGGCTCCCACTCCACCGGGTCAAGCCCCATAGGCCTGGCCAGTGTGCTCAGTGGTTAGAGCGTCGGCCTACGAACCAGGAGGTTTGATTCCCGGTCAGAGCACAGGCCCGGGTTGTGGGCTCCATCCCCAGTGGGGGGCGTGCAGGAGGCAGCCGATCCACGATTCTCTCTCATCATGGATGTTTCTCTCCCTCCCTCCCTCCCTCCCTCCCTCTCCCTTCCTCTCTGAAGTCAACACAAATACATTTAATAAAATAAAAAATAAACTCCGCACGCGGTCCCCCGTGGCCTGGCCTACCTTTCCTCTCACCAACGTCCCCTCACTCCTCCCCAGTCCACCGGCCTGTCTCCTCACCCTCCGGTGCCTCAGCAACTGCCCGTCTCCGGCCTCTGCACGTGCGGTGCCCTCTGCCTGGCAGGCTGTGCCCACGCCGGCCTGCTCCTTGGGGACCCTTCCCCACTGGCCGCCAGGGGCACCTGTCTGCCCGGCCCCCTCCCTGCCTGTGAGCAAAAGCCTTCAGAGTCTTTTGTGCATTTAAAAAAAAAATGTTTTCATTGATGTCAGAGAGGAAGGGAGAGGGAGAGGGAGAAACATCCATGAAGAGAGAATCCTGGACCGGCTGCCTCCTGCACGCCCCCCACTGGGGATGGAGCCTGCAACTGGGCCTGTGCCCTGACCGGGAATCGAACCGTGACCTCCTGGTTCATAGGTCGACGCCCAACCCCTGAGCCACGCCGGCAGGGCTCAATCAATAAGTTTAAGAATAAAATAAAGTAAAATGGATCCCAACCTCCGTGGCCTCCCCGGGAACGTGGCCTCTGTGGCCGCCTCGGGCTCTGGGAGGAGGGCAGGCAGCTCTGCCTTGATGGGGCCGCGTGTACGAGGCAGGCAGGGCGCCCGGGAGGCCTCCCGCCGCCCACATGCGTGTGACTTCTGGGCCAGCAGGCGGACCTCCGGATCCTCGGGGCGTCAGCACCGGTGGAGAGAGGCTGAGGGACAAGGGCCGTGAGTCCGGGGAGGGGGGGACACATCCTGCGGACAAACACACGGCCTCAGGAGGAAGCCCGGACCCGCGTCACCTCCGGGCGAGGCCCCGGGGGGCGGGGAGCGGCGGCCTCTCGCGGTGCCTTTCTGTGTCCCCGCGGCGGCACCTCTCACACACTTTCCGATCGGGTCCCCCTGCCCCCGCTACCCTCGTCTCAGTCCGCCAGCTGTCAGGGTGCGTGACCGCCGAGAACACCCCCATCCGCAGGAGAGGAAGCCGGCTCTCAGGACAAAGTCACGCTCCCGGGAGCCCGGCCCCGGGGTCGGAGGTGCACCCGGCGTCCTGGGGGGGGGGGGGGGTGTGAGGGCCGGGCACTCACGCTGCCGGGGGTCAGACGGGGTCCCCCAGAATTCGCGTCCACCTGGGGCCTCCGAAGGGGCCTGATTTGGACGCAGCCTCCGCGCAGATAAAATTAGTTCAGGATCCTCGATGAGTCATCCTGGGTTCAGCGGGGCCCTGACTCCGAGGACAGGCGTCCTTATAAGCCTGGCTCAGCAGGTGAGCGTCGCCCTAGGAGCCAGGAGGTCACGGTTCGATTCCCGGTCAGGGCACAGGCCCGGGTTTCGGGCTCGATCCCCCATGCGGGGCGTGCAGGAGGCGGCCGGTCCAGGATTCTCTCTCATCACTGATGTTTCTCTCTCTCTCTCTCCCTTGTGCTCTGATATCAATAAAACTATATATATTTTAAAGTGTGTTTTTTTTGCTTTAAATATATATATATACTTTTTTTAAAAATTGATTTCAGAGAGGAAGGGAGAGATAGAAACATCCATGATGAGAGAGAATCCTGGATCGGCTGCCTCCTGTACACCCCCCACTGGGGATGGAGCCTGAAACCTGGGCCTGTGCCCTTGACTGGAATCAAACCTGGGACCCTTCAGTCTGCAGGCTGATGCTCTATCCACTGAGCCACACCAGCCAGGGCTTAAAGTGTTTTTAACAATAAAAATAAATGGCACGGATGCCAGAGCCACCTCATGGCTCCAGCCCCCAGCCCTAGCCCCTCTCAGCCACATGGATAAGCTCACGTCCACACCCAGGGCACCTCCCAGCTCCCAGAGGGTGACTCCCGGGGGCCTGGCCGTGCGGGGGGCCCTCCCGGCCACACCTCCGCGCAGTCCCAGGTGAAGGGCGCGCCGGGCTCATCTGGGCCCCGTTGCAGAAGACGCCTGCCGGCTACGCGTCCAGACCCGCTCCCCGCACCTCCCCGGCGGGTTCTGGTAAAGGGCACGGAGTCCTCGGCTCCCCGGCCCGCCCCGTGCCCTCCGGCACACACACACCGGAGCCGCCCACCGGGGCAGCAGACAAAGCCTGAACTTTGGCACAACCTGGCCGGCTTTGGCACAGAGCAGCAGCTCCTCCCAACCCCGCCACCGGTGTGGGCGGCCGGGAGCGGCGTGGGCCCGAGGGCTCGCCGCCCGGCCGCCTGTGAGCCAGCGGCTCTGGGCCTCCGCCTGCCCGGCTGCCCGCCCTGGGGTCTCCCATCCGGCCCCGCTCCCTCTGGGTTTTTCCCCGAAGGAAAAGGAAAAGAGGGCGCTGAGCTGAACCCCAGTTCTCGGCCTGGCCACCTGAGACGTGAGGAACCCTGCCCGAGAACACGCGTGGCCGCTCCCGGCCGGTGTGGCTCCGTGGGGGGCGTCGGGACACGGAGCACCTGACCCCTGCAGCGTGTTGACCGCGTGTCGGTCTGCCCCGAGGGCCGTGGCCGGGAGGGCAGGGACCGCCGTGGCGTTTGTCTGTGTCCCGAGCGCCTGGACCGCTGCCTGGCACAGGCCTGCAGACTCTCAGATATCGATCAGACGGGTGTTTGGGAGGCCCGGCTGGCTCCGCGGGGAGGGGCGGGACGAGTGGCCGGTGTGGCCGGTGTGGCCCTGCGAGGGGCCACGGGGCTGGCTCCCCCGCCCCCCGCACGGCCCGCTCCACTCTGACCACGCCGCTCTCTCTGCAGCCAGATGCTCTTTTTCCTTTTTTAATCCTCACCCAAAGGTATTTTTCCCGTTGGTTTTCAGAGAGTGGAAGGGAGGGGGGGACAGAGAGAGACACCTCGATGGGACCGGGGACGGGGATCGAACCTGGGACCCTTCAGTCTGCAGGCCGAGGCTCTATCCACTGAGCCACACCGGCCAGGGCCAGAATGCTCTTAAAAAAAATGCAGCCCTGACCGGTGTGGCCCAGTGGATAGAGCGTCGGCCTGCAGACTCAAGGGTCCCAGGTTCGATTCCGGTCAAGGGCACGTACCTTGGTTGCGGGCACATCCCCGGTAGTAGGTGTGTGGGAGGCAGCTGATCGATGTTTCTCTCCCACCGATGTTTCTAGCTCTCTCTCCCTCTCCCTTCCTCTCTGTAAACAATCAAAATGTATTTTTAAAAAATGCAGATTGGAGCATTTCCCGCCCCTGGTTGAACCCTCCCCCCCATGGGGTAACGCCCTCCGGCCCCGCCGCCCAGGCCTTCTCCGCCCACCACCAGGCTCTGTCCTGCCTCAGGGCCTTGGCACGTGCTGTGGTGCTCCCTGGCATTCTGCCCCGCAGCCCCCGGCTCCGAGGCTGGGTTCCTATGTCTCGCTGGCAGAAGTGGGGCAGGTGGGGCAGCTGGGGGGCTGATGCCCCTTTGCCCCCGAACAGTCTCCGCACTCCGTGCGCTCAGGTTGCGCCTCCGAGCTCACAGCCTTCGAGACGGCTTTGTCTGACTCGATCCACGGCCTCTAGGAGGTGGTAGCTCAGTGGTCGGCAAACTCGTTCGTCCACAGAGCCAAATATCAACAGGACAACGATTGAAATTTCTCTTGAGAGCCACATTTTTAAAACTTAAACTTCTTCTAACGCCACTTCTTCCATATAGACTCGCCCAGGCCGTGGTGTTTTGTGGAAGAGCCACACTCCAGGGGCCAAAGAGCCGCACGTGGCTCGCGAGCCGCGGTTTGCCGACCACGGTGGTAGCTGAACAGCTAATTATTTTTGTGTGTGTGTGTCTTTTTTAAATATGTTTTTATTGACTTTAGAGAGAGAGGAAGGGAGAGGGACAGAGAGAGAGAAACAGCGATGACGAGAGAGTCGGCGATCGGCCGCCTCCTGCACGCCCCCCACAGGGGAGCGAGCCTGCAACCCGGGCCTGTGCCCCGACTGGGAATTGAACCGTGACCTCCTGGTTCCTAGGTCGACGCTTAACCCCTGAGCCACGCCGGCCGGGCCTGGGTGTGTTTTGAAGCCTCAGACCTCCTGGCGGTTTGCCCTGGCGGGCGTGTCTCAGCGGTTCCCGCGTCGGCCTGAGGACCAAAGGGTCGTGGGTCCAATTCCCGATCAAGGGCACGTGAACCTGGGTCGCAGGTGAGATCCCCAGCCCAGCTCAGCACCTGGGCAGGAGGCGGCCGGCCGCTGTGTCGCTCTCACATCCGTGTTTCTCTCTCTCTCCCCCCTCCCTCCCTCCCTCCCTCCCTTCCTCCCTCCTTCCCTCCTTCTCTCTCTCAAAATCAATGGATTTTTTCTCACCCCCAGATAATGTAAATCAGACTTCGATTTTCCCGATTAAAATACTGACGCACAAAACACCAACGGGAGAAACGTCCTCAGGTTTGGATTCTCAACAACAGAACCACCTCCTGCCGACGGCTCCGCGTGGGAGCAGAGCGGGTCAGGGCTGCCTGAGACTGTGGGCGCGGGCGGCCGGGGTGCGGGAGCCGCCACTGAGAGGGGACCGAGGGCGGGGGGGGGGGGGGGGGCGGATGGGCTGTGGGCGGGGCTGAGCCGCCTTGGACCCCCCTGAGCCGGAGCCGGAGCCGGAGCCGGAGCCGCCGCTGAATCAGGGGAAGGTCCGGGCCCGGGACGCCGTGGGGAGTGGCCGGGCAAAGGCGCGTGGACAGCGATGCGGCTGAGCTCACAGGGAGTGCGTGAGCTCAGAGGGCGCCTGCGCCCTCCGACACCCAAGGTCAGGGGTCAAGGAGACAGACACGGGAGACAGGGCAGGAGGCCCCTTCAAGCGTCCGCGGAGCCGCCCGAGAGCCCCGAAAGGGGGAAGGAACCTCCCGGAATGCGAGAAGCGAGCAAGGGTCAGGCCACTCCTGTTCCTTCCCCTGCCCGGGCCGGGAACAGGAAGAAACGGGGGGGGGGGGGGGGAGACAGAAAATGTACAGGGTGACAGGTCACAGGTCCCTGGGTCACAGGTCGTGGCCTCCGGGCTCAGGGGCTCCCAGACCGCATCGCCCCCCAGGGCCTCGCCGGCCCGGCCCCCACGAGCTCTGTGCGTCCTGCTTCTCTGCGTCTCGGCTCCTGAGGCCGCTCCCGGGCCAGGCCGCCCGGAGGAGGAGGGAGGCGCACGGAGGCGGCCTGCCGGGTGGTTTGCCCGCTGTTTCTCGTGGAGCCCGACACGGAGTTCTCCGCAGGGGGGTGCTCCACTGCGGGTCCTGGGGGGTCCCCTGACTCGGATCCCGCACAGAAGCCGGGCCCCCGGGGCCGCCGTGACGGACAAGGACGTGGGAACAGCCTCCTGGGCACCAACGCCCCGCGAGCCCGCAGCCGCCGCGGGAGGCGAGCTCTGGGCAACCCACTGCCCCTCCCGGCGGCACAGCCGTGTCGGTCATTCCCGGGACCTGCTCCCCGAAGGAGAAACGCCAGCCCCGGGGCCCCGCTGGGATACACAGCATGTGTGTGCACCGCCAACACACGGACACAGGTCAACACACATGTACATGTGTGCTCCGTGCATGCTCACACACCAACACAGAGACGCATGTAAACACTTGTGTGGTCATGCACACCGGCATGGGGCCATAGTAACGTGTGTGCGCACGTGCCCACACATGTAACACACACCCACATGCACCGGCACACATTGCCACGTGGGTGCCCACGGGCCCGCACATGCAAACGATGGGCTCCCGTAGGTTGTTGGTGTGTGGACACATGTCAACACACGGATCCATGTATACACCAATACAGAGGCATGTGCCTGCACGTGTTGACACAGTGAACATGTGTGCACGTGCTTTGGCATGTGATCGCCCTAAAACACACATGTGCACATGGCCACACAGGTTCCTGGGCCACCAGTCATGTGTGCACAATTGGCCCACGCGTGCACACATCAGCACCCACGTGTGCACACGTCCCTGTGAAGCAGAGAGCAGCTGGTCCGCCGGGAGCAGAGCAGGAACCGAAAACGACCGGCTCAGGCACGTGTGCTGCCTCCCACGGAGCCCGGCGCGGCCCTCGCACGCCCGGGGAAGGAAGTGCCTCGTGGGGGCGGGAGAGGAAGAAAACGGAGCAAACGGAGCCGGGCGGGAGCACCAGCCATGGCCATGATCCACGGCCACGATCCACGGGCACGGCCCTGTCCCCACGGCCACGTCCCCACGGCCCTGTCCCCACGGCCACGTCCCCATGGCCCATCCCCACGGCCCTGTCCCCCACGGCCACAACCCCACGGCCACGTCCCATGGCCCGTCCCCACGGCTCCCCTAAGCAGCCAGGCGCGGGGCCTGCAGGAAGCACCCGCCATCCGGGGCCGGGAGCGGTCCGTCCGCCACCGCGATGCCCTCCGGCACAGCTGCCCGGGCAGATCCTGCAGGACGGACAGGCCGGGCCCAGCGGGGCCACAGCAGGAGGCTGCCTCCCAGCTCCCTGGGCATCGGAGTCCGGGCCGTGGCCCTGAGGGAGGGGTGGGGGCGCATCCCAGCGGCTCTGGAGGAGGAAACGCGGAGGAGAGGCCGGGAACCCACCGGTCTGGCCACGCGGGGACAGGAACGGGGAGGCGGACCCGGGCCTAGACTGGGGGGCCCTGCCCCCAACACCCAGGCCAGCTGCTGGGGACGCAGAGGAGGGGCACGGGGTCGCCCGGGCTCCCTGGATGGACAACCTGGTTCTACCCCTCCGGCCGGCCGTGTGCCCTGGGCAGGTGACTCCCCCAGTCTGTGCCTCCCGCGCCCAGGGCACGGAGCGGCGCGTCCGGGTACCACACAGCCGGGCGAGCGCGGAGTGACGGCGTCGGGCGGACTCGGCGCTCATTACGGTTATCTCTGCTCATTACGGTTATCTCCCTCATTACTGTTATCCCCGCAGCCTCGCCTCTAACCGATGGGCCCGGCGCTGCCAAAGGGCACGGAGGGCGGGGCGGGCGGGGGAGGGAGGAGCAGGGACCTCAGCGCTGACCTCTGCTCACGCCGCCCCCCCCCCCCCGCGTGAGCCCCCCGGGCCGTGGGGACACCACAGCGACCGTGACAGCCCAGCCCCCGCCCCCGCCGGCTCCCTGCTCACGGAGAAAGAGCACCAGGAGGGAACACGGGGAATAATGGGGTCGGCTCTTAGGGAAACGGGGATGAGCTACCCAGACATCTGGGGGGGCGGGCGGGGTGAGCCCTCCGGGCAGAGGGAAAAGCAAGCCAGCGGCTCCGGGGGGACCAGGCCTGGCGGGCGGGGGGACCATCCAGGAGACAGCGAGGCCCGGCCGGCCGGCTCAGCGGGTTTGACCGTCGACCTCGGAACCAAGAGGTCACGGTTGATTCCCGGTCAGGGCACAGGCCCGGGGCGTGCAGGCGGCAGGCGATCCATGGTCCTCTCTCATCATGGATGTTTCTGTCTCTCTCCCTCGCCCTTCCTCTCTGAAATCAATACAAATACATTTTAAAAATACAAAGGTGATCTCCCTTTAAAAGTAAAAACAGAAACAAGCGTGTGTGCAGGGCACTGGAGTCCGGGGGGCCAGGCCTGCGGGCTCGACCCCGGGGGGTGGGTGCACAGCTCCCGTCCCCCCGTCTGCCTCCGAAATAGTCTCTCTCCCCACCCCCCACCCCCCGGCACGCACATACCAGCAAGGTCACCTGAGGCAGGTGACTACCTTCAGCTTCTATTGCCCAACTGTCCGTGAGGATGAGACATGTGTCCCAGGATCCCCCTGGACTAAAGGAGGGGGTGGGCACAGAGTCCCTGGCCACTGCCTGGCGCCGGCGATACGGGGTCCTGTTCCTCGGGGGGGGGGGGGGGCGGGGTTAGGTCGGGCATCTCTCAGCTGGTCCCACCCACGGGGGCGGGGGAGGGGGTTTCTCCTGGAGACCTCGGGACACGGCGCTCCGCTCGGGCCTCCTGGTTTGGGGTCTGATCCACTTGGCCATTCTTTGGAGAAAGCTATGGATTTGCTGCTCTTTTATGTATTTCTTTTTAAAGAAATATTACGTTTTTATCGATTTCAGAGAGGAAGGGAGAGGGAGAGAGAGAAACATCCACGATGCCAGAGAATCCCCGATCGGCTGCCTCCTGCACGCCCCCCACGGGGGACCGAGCCCGCCAGCCCGAGTGTGAGCCCCGGTGGGGAACCGAACTGATGGAATCGTGACCTCCCGGGTCATAGGTCGACGCTAAATGGGCGCCAGTCCTCCAGCGCCCTCCCTGGGTCTGGGAAGCCCACCCACCCACCCAAGAGCTCCCGCCGCGTCTCCTGGGACCCAGGTGCGGTGACGAGGGCTCCTCCCCACGAGGCCACAGCTGTCAACCCCGCCCGCGGCTGACCCCTGCCCTGCCTCAGTTTCCTCATCCGCGGGGAGGCACCACACCGCCGCCTCCGCCTGTTGCACAAGTGCCCGGATTCGCAGGAGGGCCGCGGTGCCCCCGGGCACTTCCACACACACGCCGCCGCCCGTGGCGTCACCGTGTCGCCAGCAGGCAACCCCGACGGGCCCTGTCTGACAGGTGACGCGCCCGCGGCCCGCCGCCCTCCCCCACGGATCACGGCCCGCCCGCCGGGTCTGCAGCCCTGGCTCCGGCAGCCGGCCGGCGCTGCGAACTCTGCCGTGCTCCTCACGCCCGCCAGCTGCCCGAGAAATGCACATGGAGCCCCCAGAGGGACAGAGGAATGATCATACGAGCCCGGCCGGGGGGCTCAGCGGCGGAGCGTTCACCTGTGAACCGGGAGGTCAGGGTTCGATCCCCAGTCAGGGCACAGGCCCGGGTTGCGGGCTCGATCCCCAGTAGGGGGCGTGCAGGAGGCAGCCGATCCATGACTCTCTCTCATCATCCATGTTTCTACCTCTCTCCCTCTCTCCCTTCCCCTCTCTCTAGAATTAATAAAAATAGTTAATAAAGTTAATAGTTAAAAAAAGAATGCGATGCCGCCGAAACCGGTTTGGCTCAGTAGATAGAGCGTCGGCCTGCGGACTGAAGGGTCCCGGGTTCGATTCCGGTCAAGGGCATGTACCTTGGTTGCGGGCACATCCCCAGTAGGAGGTGTGCAGGAGGCAGCTGATCCATGTTTCTAACTCTCTATCCCTCTCCCTTTCACTCTGTAAAAAATTAATAAAAATATATTTTTTAAAAAAATGAAACGAAGTGGCTGCCGTTCAGAGGAACACCACGCGGCTACGAAACAAACGACCTGCGATGGGTCCGTGTGTCCGACGTGGGGGAAAGCTTCAGGGCGTCGCGGTGAAGGGAGCGGAAGCTTCCGGACAGGTGTACGTAACCGTGTGAAAAAACACAGATACACGTGCCCAGCTGGCGTGGCTCCGTGGTTGAGGTCGGGGTTCGATTCCCGCGATCAGGGCACAGGCCCGGGGTGCGGGCTCCATCCCCAGTGGGGGGCGAGCAGGAGGCGGCCAGTCCATGGTTCCCTCTCCTCATGGATGCTTCTGTCTCTCTCCCTTCCTCGCTGAAATCAGCATCTTTTTAACACACGTGTGAACGTGCAGAAGTGCGTGCTGGCCCCGTCCCTGTTGGCCAAGGCCTCGGAACGGCGATGGAGGGCCTCTCCGAGGTGAGGAACAGCAAGAGGAAAACGGTCTGTTTTCCCCGGGTGAGTTCTGTTTTCAACGTCAAGTGACCCAAACACATCAAAACAGAAATCAAAGCACAAACGTCCCATTCATGTGGCCGCGGACGTGCGCAGCCAAAGGAAGCCCGCGGCCCCTCCCGCCCGCTCCCGCCGGGTCCGGACACGGGCACCTTCCCCCGAGGAAGCGGCCTGGCGGCGCGGGGCCTGGCCGGGGGCGCGGGCTGGGCAGGGCCGGCCTGCAGCCTTCACGCCACTCCGCCCGGACCAATCGCCGCGGAGAGCCCGGAGGATGCCGGCAGCTCTCGCTCCACTTTCAGCCCAGGAATCCCAGCTCCGGGACAGCTGGGACGAGGCAGGGCTGGGAAGTCAGGCGGTGCCCGGGCACGCACACATACACACACACACACACACACACACACACGCACACGCACACACAGCGGACATGCCTAACGGAATCCACAGCCGTAGAAAGGAAACCCACTGAGAGAGGCCCAGGAATGACTGAGCGGACAACCTTCTTCCCCGATGACCAACCCGCCACCCACGATCACCCCCCCCCAAAGCAAGAGGCCCCCCCACGCTCACACCGCACAGCACGCCACCAGGGCGTCAGCCCCTCCGTGCCCTCAGCACACACACCACAGCACCGGCGGAGGTCAAGCGCTCAACTTTGAAAAGTATCGCAGGCATCCACCCCCTCCCCGCCGCCGCCGGCCGCCGCGGGCAAAGCTGCAATTCTGTCGTCGGAGGGTCCCCACGCAAGCTTCTCCCCACCATCCCCAGAGGACAAAGCGAAAAAACAAAAACACCCCCCAAAACAACAAAAAAAACCAACAACACGCTCCGACACGCAAAACACACACACACAACCCGGGAGGAACTCGGTGCTCAGGGCCGTCACAGGGATCTCCTCGCCATCAGGTCACAGGACTTGGGACAAGATTTGAAAACCAAATCACAAACTACAACGTGGCCGAGATGACTCAGATCTGACAATCGCTCCCCCCCCACCCCCATCCCCACCCCAGACCTTGAGACGGGCCTAACTTGGTCCCTGCCTGGCCGGGTCCCAGGAAGGTGGGCCAGGTCTAAGCAGAGGAAGGCTTCTTCCTTCGCTTGCTCACTCACTCACTCACTCATTCATTCATTCTCCAGGCCCCCTGCGCTGGGCTATGGGGCATGGAGAGGGGGAATCCGGGCAAGTCTCTGTTCTGAAGACGTCGCCCTAAAGCAAAGCAGGGGAGGGAGAGAGAGAGGCCACCTGGCCAGGGACAGACAGTACCCGCCTCCGCGCAGTCACCTCCGGGCCGGCGGGACCGTGGGCAGAGGTGAGCCTCCGGTTCCCACCCGGGGGCAGGTGCCGGCTGTGGCCTCACAGCTCGGAGCCACTTGGAGCTCAAGTGCAGCCTGCAACCTCCGTGGCCCTTGGGCGGCTCCAGGCTCATTCAAACGGGCCGCCCGGCCTCGCAGGGCAGGGGCTGACCGTCTGAAGGCCACCTGGCCGGGCCGGGCCGGTGGAAAGGGCAGGATTGTGTAACGCGGGGACCCTGCCTGCCTGCCCAGCCCTGGGCCTGTGCCCGCCCTGCGCGGCTCTGGAGAGAAAAGCGGCTTATCCTGCGCCCGGGAGGCAGGGCAGGGCAGGGGGAGGCTGGCCTCCGAGAGGGGCTCCCCTGGAGAGGCCGGGCAGCAGAGAGCGGCTGCGGGCACCGACTAGGCCTGGCACCCAGGGGCGCCCCTCAGGAGCCGGGGGCTCCCGGGGAACAGGCGGAGCAGACACCCCCGCGGGCGTGTGGGCGCGCTCCCGGCTCCCGGCTCCCGGCTCCCGGGGCAGCCCCACAGCGCGGCCGGGTGGGGGCACCCCGGAGCGCGAGGTCGGGCTCCCGCGTGGTGGGCCACTCGGGCCTCCCCAGCCAGCCTCCCGCCAAGCCCCGGGGCGCTCCCCTGCGCTCCCGGCCTCCGCCGGACGGGGGGCGCCGTGGGGAGGCCCAGCCCGCCCGCCCCCCGACACCCACCTTGAGGACCTGCTGCCGGATGAAGGGCGGCACCGCCACGATCATCACGGCGCCCAGCACCGCGCACAGCAGCCCGAGGGCGCCCAGCGCCGCGGCCGCCCAGCCCGCCCTGCAGCGCCCGCCCATGTCCGCGCGCCGGGGCCCACGCGGCGCTCCTGGGTCTGCGCGCCCGGAGGGAACGGGGTCCGGGCGCAGAGGCGACCGAGGCGGCGACTCCGGGGACGCGAGCGGCGGCGGCGCGGCGGGCCCGGGACGCGGGCGGAGGAGCGGCCCGGCAGGTGGCCGCCGGCTTTATGCGCCGCCCGGAGGGCCCGCCGGACCGCCCCCGGCGCCCGGGGCAGCGGGACCAGGGCTGGCGCCCGGGGCGGGGGGCGGGGCCGGGGCGGGGCGCCGATCGGACGGTCCGAGGGGGCGGGGCCGCCACGCCTCCGCTTCCCTTTCGGGGCGGCCCGGGTTCCGCGGCCCCGGCGGCCGTTGGGCCGGGCGCCCCGCCCCCTCCGCTTCCCGTCCCCTCCCCCACCGGCTCCCGCTCCCCCTCCGCCCGCCTCTCCAGCCCTGGCCGGCCTCAGGGTTCCCTTTTTGTTTTAAAAGAGGGTGTTTTTTCTTAAATAATTTTTTATTGTTGGAAGTATGACCTGTGTCCTCTTTTCCCCCACGGACCCCCTCCAGCCCCCCCCCACCGCGCCCCAGGCCTTCAGCACCCCATTGTGTCCATGAAGGGTTGGGGTTTTTTTGTAAGATTTTTAATATTTTTATTGATTTCAGAGAGGAAGAGAGAGAGAGAGAAACATCAATGAGAGAATCATGGATCGGCTGCCCCCTGCACGCCCCCTACCGGGGATCGAGCCCGCAACCCAGGCCTGGGCCCTTGGCCGGAATCGAACCCGGGACCCTTCGGTCCGCAGGTCGACGCCCCATCCACTGAGCCACACCGGCCAGGGCTGTGAGATTTTTTTATTGATGTCAGAGAGGAAGGGAGAGGGAGAGAGAATCACCAATCAGCTGCCTCCTGCACGCCCCCTGCTGGGGATCGAGCCCGCAACCCCTGCAGGTGCCAAGACGGGGATTCGAACCTGGGACCCTTCGGTCCGCAGGCGGAGGCTCTATCCACTGAGCCACACCGGCTGGGGCCTGGTTCACTTTTAGTGAGACTTTCCCAACTGAGGGGAGGTGGGGGGCCTCTGTACGCTCATCTCTGCCCCCCTCCCCCCACACACACACACATACACACACACACACATACACACACACACACACACACACACACACACACACACACGCTCGACCAGCCTCCCCCTGAGCCAGCCTGGGACTCCTGCCTCGGGGTCCTGACACCCTGGACTTGGAATTGCACCCCAAGGTATCTGCCCGGCTCCTTCCTTCTGGGCTGCGGGAGCCACCTTATCAGCAAGGCCTCCCGCCACCCTGAGTCAAAGGAACTCCCGCCGCCGGCCCAGCCCGCCCGCCCGCCCGCCTTATCGCCCGCGCCACCCGGCCCGGCCCGGTCGTGTTTGTGTTTTGCGTTCGGACCTTGGTCCCGCCCCCCCCCCCCCCCCCACCTGAAGGCAGCGTGTGAGAGCCGGGGCCTGGGAGGACCCCACTCACCGCGTGCCCACCGCAAACAGGAGCCGAGGAGGAGTCCTCGGGTGCGGGCCCTGAGCGAGGGGCCTCGCACGCACGGGTGGCCCGGGTGACAGAGAGGGGACAGGTACACAGAGGCCCCGAGCTAGTCCCCGCTTCCTGGTGAGGGGCGGTGGATGGCTAGGCGTGAGCCAAGGAATGGTGGGTAATTGCAGGCAGCGAGCGCCCCGGGGAATGAAACTAGGTGGGCGCCTGTCCCCCCAGTCTGACCCAGGCCTGCCCTGAGCTCTGGCCATTCTTCTCCTTCTTTTTTAAAATTCATTTTTATTGATGTCAGAGAGGAAGGGAGAGTGAGAGAGAGAAACATCAATGAGGGAGAATCATGGATCGGCTGCCTCCGGCACGCCCCACACTGGGGATCAGGCCCGCAACCCTGGCATGGGCCCTTGACCAGGAATCGAACCCGGGACCCTCAGTCCACAGGCCAACGCTCTATCCACTGAGCCACACCGGCCGGGGCCAGGCCACTCCTCTCACTCTCTAGTGGGGTTACACGGGGATGGGGGAGGGTGTCCCTGATACCGGGGAAGGCAGGCGGGGCCCTGAGGGCTCAGAGCCAGGCCCTCGGGGGCTTCCCTGGTGGGGACAGCGGCCGTCCCTGCGCAGAGTCCGTGTTTACTGACCACCTACTACGTGTCGGCCGGAGAGCCTTGCCCGACACTGCCTTCGCCGCAGGAGACCAGCCCTGCCCAGGGTGCCAGGAGCAGGGCCCCACCCGGACCCCGATCAGGAACAGACTCCCCCAAAAAATCCATCCTCCAGGGGTTCCCCCCGCAAAGTCCTGGGGCAAGTGGCCTGGCCAGCTCTGTGCCTCAGTTTCCTCATCTGTCCAATGGGGAGAAGGGCCTCTGTCCAAGGGCTGCCGTGAAGATGAGAGGGGTGGCCCTGGCCAGTTTGGCTCCCGTGGATAGAGCGGCGGCCTGCGTACTAAAGGGTCTTGGGTTCGATTCCGGTCAAGGGCACACGCCTCTAGCTCTACCAATGGATGTCTCTCTCTCTCTCTCTCTCTCTCTCTCTGGCACCCCACCCCCTACCACGCTCTCTAAAAACCAATGGGAGCAATATCCTTGGGTGAGGATTAAGAATAAATAAATTAAACCCCTGCTTAATAAAAAAAAAAAGAAAGAAAGATGAAAGGGTTGGGAAACTGTGAGCACACGGGTAGTCATTACTCAATAAACACTGAGGTCACCCACTGGCTAATGAACGCACCCCGAAATCAGGCCGCACACGGATCCGCTTGCAAACATATCGCGTGGAATTCCTGAAGCCGGTCAGCAGCGTCGGCCGGGGGCGTCGGCCCGGGGGCGTCTCCTTTATGTGTTCCGTGTCCTCCTCCAGACTGAACCGATTCCCTAAGAGCTGGCCCTGACCCTGACCCCGCCCCGCCCCCGCCCGGAGCAAGGACGCCTGCCTTGAACATCTCGCTCCATCTCAGTTTGATTTATCGCGGAGCCTCCAGCCTCCAAGGTCCAAACGTGCGTGGTGCTTACCCAAGAGGCCCAAGGCCACGGCGGGAGGGTGTCATGTCACGCCACGGTGTCACCTGACCAGAGAGAGAGGCGGAGAAGAAAGGGGGTGGGACCCATGACCACCCCTGACCTCCACGAGGGGAGGCACTTCCGATGTGGGGGGAGGTCTCAGAAGGGGGAGCCTGGGCCGTGATTTAGAGAGAGGCCGTGCGGGAGGAGGCAGGGCCGGGATGCGGGAGAGGGCGCGAGGAGGGTGACAGGACGAGGTGCTCAGCGCTGAGGTCAGAGAGGCCGCCAGAGCCACGCCCGCGACCCTCTTCCTCGGCCCCACGCCCGCGTGGAGAGGGAGGGGGCGGGTAGGAAGGGGTTGCTGGGGGACATCTGTGCCACTTTCAACAATAAAGATTAATCAAAACAAAACAGAAACCCTGGGCCCCACCTGCGTGGCTCAGGGGTTGAGCGTCGACCTAGGAACCAGGAGGTCAGGGCACAGGCCCGGGTTGCGGGCTCACCCCAGTGGGGGGCGTGCGGGAGGCAGCCGATCCAGGATTCTCTCTCATCATCGATGTTTCTCTCTCCCTCTCCCTCTCCCTTCCTCTCTGAAACCAATAAAAATATATCTTAAAAAAGAAGAAAAAGGCCCTGGCTGGCTTGGCTCGGTGGATAGAGCGTCAGCCTGCGGACTGAAGGGTCCCGGGTTCGATTCCAGCCAAGGGCACAGGCCCGGGTTGCAGGCTTGATCCCCAGTATCGGGCGTGCAGGAGGCAGCCGGTCAATGATTCTCTCTCATCATTGATGTTTCTATCTCTCTCTCCTTCTCCCTTCCTCTCTGGAATCAATAAAGAAATACATTAAAAGAAGAAGGAGGAGGAGGAGGAAGAAGAGGAGGAGGAGGAGGAGGTGGAGGAGGAGGAGAAAAAGACCCCGCTGACCTGGGGCGCCTGGCTTCCTTACCGAAGCAGCAGGGGTCGGGTGCCAGCTCAGGGCATCCGGAGGGTTAAACGCGTTCACCTGGCCACACACGGAGCGAGGTGCCCACGGCAGGTGGAACCCTCGCTCCCGGCCGGCCGCCCCCGATCCCGGGGAGTTACCCCCCCGCAGGCAGCCATGGCGCGTGAGGTCCTGCGTGGACTTCATGCTGCATTCCAAAGAGTCATCACCAGCTGGTGTGGCGGGGCGGGGCCGGGACCCAGGTCACTTGGCCCCAGAGCCCGGGCGGGCAGCGATCCCTGGGTCTTGGCTGAGGAGAAGGAAGGAGGGGAGGGAGGAAGGGGAAGTGAGTAGAAGGAAGAGAGGCGAGAGGGGGCGGGGGGGGGGGGCAGGCGCCAGGGAAAGGCCACCAGGAAGAGGAAGCCAGCGCCCTTGGCCACGTCTGGGCCCCCGCCCCGGGCGAGGACAGAGCAGGCGCTCACGTGCCGTTCATTCGTGCAGCCCCCACTGACTGCGCACCTACTGTGTGCCGGCCGCGGGGCCGGGTGCGGGGGCCACAGCGGTGGACGCGAGGTCGGAGCTGTGCTGTGCGATACGGTCGCCGCTCACGCGGGGCGACTACGGAGACGGGCCCCGTCCCAGGGGAAGGGGCCGAGGGCCCGAGACGCGGGAGGAAACCGGGGTCATCATACAATCTCAGTATTTTGTGTCGATGACACGTCGGAATCGGACATGGCGGGTGAAATAAAACACACGATTACAACTAATTTCGCTGGTTTCTCCTTTACTTTTTAAAATCAGCTACTAATTTTTTTTTTCATATTTGTATTGATTTCAGAGAGGAAGGGAGAGGGAGGGAGAGAATAGAAACATCAATGATGAGAGAGAATCATGGACCGGCTGCCTCCTACATGCCCCCCACTGGGGATCGAGCCCACAACCAAGGCCTGTGCCCTGACCAGGAATCTAACCGTGACCTCCTGGTTCATAGGTCTAAGCTCAACCCCTGAGCCACACCAGCTGGGCAGGAGGACTCCATTTAAAGGGGGTGGTTGGGGGGGGCCTCTGTGAGAAGACAGCATTTGAAGGCCCTGGCCATTGTTGCTCAGTGGTTAGAGCGTTGGCCCTCACACCAAAGGGTCGAGGGTTTGATTCCCGGTCAAGGGCAGGTACCTGGGTTGCAGGTTCAATCACATCGAAGTTTTTTTTTTTTTCCTCTCTCTCTCTCCAGTCCCTCCCTCTAAAAAAAATTAATGGAAAAAATAACCTTGGATGAGGTTTAACAACAACAACGAAAAGGGCCCAAAGGAAGTGCAGGAAGGAGCCCAGCAGAAATCGGGAAGAGCTTTCCACAGCCCGTGCAAAGGCCCTGGGGCAGGAGCGGCCTGCGAGCCTTTCATTAAGGGGCCAGTTTCTCCCGCAGAGGCAATGGCTTCTGAGCAACTGCTTTCCGTCCGCAGGTGGAAATGCCCCTTCCATTTGGTGACCATCGGTGGAGGCCTCCACAGCTGCCCAACCCGCCCCCCCCCCCGCCCCCCACCCCGGGAGACCCAGCCCGGCCCTGCAATCCCGGGTCCCGGGAAGCCATCTCGGCCGCCCCTGCGTCTCTGGCCTCTTCTTGTCTAAGAGCTGGCAGCTGAGTCTCACCTTTGCCCCCAGCTTTCGGGACTTGAGACATCGCCTCTGTCAAGAGCTAAGCCTCCAACCAACACACAACTGCTCTCCAGGACAAAGGTGCAGAGCGTGGGGCCTCGCCCACGGCCGTGAGCGATGGCCGCTCCATTTCTGTCAGGAGGGAGCGAGGCCCGTCCGCCCCTCAGCCCACGGCAGCCGGAGGCACCGGCCTGGCTCCCGCGGGCACCGGGCTCCGCGGCACCTCCCAGAGAGGAGAGGCACCTACTCATTCATTCATTCACTCATTCATTCATTCATTCACTCACTCCTGCAGCAGAGACCTGCTACCACCCGCTCTGTGCCAGGCCTGCTGTGTGCTGGGGACAGGCCATAGCATCGTGAGCAACACAGACAGACTCCCAAGGTCCTGGCCTTCCTTTTTCCTTTTCTTTTTTTAAATATATTTTTATTGATTTCAGAGAGGAAGGGCGAGGGGAGAGAGAGAGAAACATCCATGATGAGAGAGAATCATGGATCGGCTGCCTCCTGCATGCCCTCCCACTGGGGATCGAGCCCACAACCCGGGCCTGTGCCCTGACCGAGAATCGAACCCTGACCTCTTAGTTCATAGGTCAACACTCAACCACTGAGCCACACTGGCCCTGCCGGGCCTGGCCTCGCTCTCTGAGTGGAGGAGAGAGATTTAGAAACAAACAATAACCACACACACAAATAAACCAGGACTTGTGCCGCTGGACGTGCTCCTGGGAGGAACGAGTGAAGTAATCCCGCAGAGAACCGCGGGGGCGAGGCCTGGAGGGTGCGAGCCGGGGGAGGACGTTCCTGGCAAAGCGGCAAATCGGGGCAAAGGCCCTTGGCCGTGGGGCCCGACGGCAGCTGGTCCACGGAGCAGATGCGCAGGGACACACCGTGAGGTCCCTCCGACACACAGCCACCCAGGCGACGCCTCTTGTTCCAACAGCATCTTTTTATTTTTTTTAAAAATATATTTTATTGATTTTTTACAGAGAGGAAGGGAGAGGGATAGAGAGCTAGAAACATCGATGAGAGAGAATCATCGACCAGCTGCCTCCAGCACACCCTCTACTGGGGATGTGCCCGCAGCCAATGTACATGCCCTTGACCGGAATCGAACCCGGGACCTTTCAGTCCGCAGACCGACGCTCTATCCACTGAGCCAAACCGGTTTCGGCGATCTTTTTATTTTTAATATATAGTATCTTTATTGACGTCAGAGAGGAAGGGAGAGATAGAAACATCCATGAGGAGAGAGAATCATCGATCGGCTGCCTCCTGCACGCCCCCCACTGGCGATCAAGCCTGCAACCCGAGCCTGTGCCCTTGACCAGGAATCGAACCCGGGACCCTTCCGTCCACAGGTCAACACTCTATCCACTGAGCCACACCGGCCAGGGCCCAACAGCCTCTTGATAGCATCCCTTTCACTCTCGGCGTCTGCACAATCAGAGAGTTCGGATGTCAGTCCTGGTGGCCTCGCAGCGGAAGGGTACCCCGATCCGATTTAGGTTTTACGGCATCTTTCAGCCCTGGCCGGGCAGCCCGGGGGTTAGGGCGGCGCCCCCATACACCAAGGTTGCAGGTTGGATCCCTGGTCAGGGTACCTACAAGAACCAACCAATGAATGCAGCAATAAGTGGAACAACAAATCAATGTCTCTCTCTCTCTCTCTCAAATCAATCAATACAAGATAATGGTGAGCCTGGTCAGTGTGGCTCAGTGGTTGAGCATCGACCTATGAACCAAGAGGTCACAGTTCATCCCCCCCCACCCCCCAGTCAGGGCACATGCCCCAGTTGTGGGCTTGATCCCCAGTAGGGGGTGTGCAGGAGGCAGCCAATCGATGATTCTCTCTCATCATCTGTGTTTCTATCTCTCTCTCTCCCTCTCCCTTCTCTATATATTTAATATATAAATTAAATATATTTAATTTTAAAAAGCCAGTGAGATGAGTGTGCGTCTTCTCTGGACCCGGGAAAGCATCCGGGGGAGGGCGCAGCGAGTGCAAAGGCCCTGAGGTGGGAGGGAACTGCGTGTCCCAGGAGCTGGGATGTGGGCCCGGTGGGCGGCGTGACGGTGGGCGGCGTGACGCTGGCAGCGACACAGAGGCCGAAGCCCCAGGCCTCTCCTCCCTCCCTCCCTCCCTCCCTCTTCTTTCTGTCTCTCTCTCTCTCTTTTTCCTTCTTTTCTGAGGGCTTCTGTCCCCAGGCCTGCAGTGAAGGAGCGCTGGTGGGTGAAATCTGGGTTCCTAACAGGAGGAACCGCCCCCCTCACCCAGGTGGGCCTGCCGCGCGCTTTTATGTGAAAACCGGAGCTTCTGTGCCTCGGCCTCCCTGATCAGCCCACGGGCGGCGGGTCCCGCTCTGTTTTTGCTGTTCTTCCTGCCCAGGAGGCTGCAGTTCCCGTCACCGCGCCCTCCCCCCCCCCCCCCGCCGCGGCCTCCCCTCCCCCTGCAACACCTGGGCCCGGCCGCCAGCGCCTGGGGACAGGCCACAGCCTAGCGCAGAGGGCAGCCGGCCAAGGTCGGTACAAAGAATGCTCTTGAGTCCTGGCCCATGTAGCTCAGTGGTTAGAGTGTCAGCCTGCGCACAAAAGGGTCAAGGGTTCAATTCCCAGTCAAGGGCATGTACCTGGGTTGCAGGTGTGATCCTAGTGTGGGAGGCAGCCAATACCTCTTTCTCTCTCTCTCTCTTTCTCTCTCTCTCTTTCTCTCTCCTCTCCCCCTCCCTTCCACTACCTCTAAAAATCACTGGGGAAAAAATATCCTTGGGTGAGGATTAACAAAAAAATTTTTTTTAATTTTTTAAAGGAATGCGTTCACCCTAGCCAGGTTGGCTCAGTGGATAGAGCGTCGGCCTGTGGGCTGAAGGGTCCCAGGTTCGACTTCCGGTCAAGGGCACAGGCCCGGGTTGCAAGCTCCATCCCCAGTGGGGGGCGTGCAGGAGGCAGCCGGTCCACGATTCTCTCTCATCATGGACGTTTCTCTCTCTCTCTCTCTCTCTCTCTCTCTCTCTCTCTCTCTCTCTCCCTCTCTCTCTCCCCCCCTTCCTCTCTGAAATCAATAAAAATATATTAAAAAATAAAAAAGAATGCTTTCAGTAGAAAAGGCCCCTGTCTTCTTTAAAAAAAAAAAAAAATCAACCACAGAACTGTAGCAAAGCTGCCAATTTATTCCCCGAGGGCTTCAAGTTCGTCCCTGGCACCAGGGGAGGCGGAGGGCAGATCCTAAAAATACTCCCGGGAAGCACTGACGGCCGGGGCCCAGGGCAGGGCGGCCCAGCAGCCGGGAGCTGGCCGGCAGGGGCGGCGTGTGTGGTGTGTGTGTGTGTGGGGGGGCGCTGGGCGCTCCCCCACAGGCTGCTGTGTCCCTGGGTTCTCTGGGCACTGCTTTTGGGCGAGGGCCTCCCGCGGGTCCCACGCCCCTGGGGACACAGACATTACTCCCGGCCAGTGCGCCCATCCTGCCGCCTGAGGAGGTGCTTCCAGGGCAGGGACTCCGGTGGGGGAATCTCACCTTCACCGAGGCCAGGGGCGGACCGGCCTCAGAGCGAGCAGGATCGCGCTACCTCCTGCCTCACCCTCCTCTGGCGTCCCTCACGAGCATAAAATTCAGACCCCAGCCCGGCCAGCATGGCTCAGGGGTTGAGCGTCGACCTATGAACCAGGAGGTCAGGGTTCAATTCCCGGTCAGGGCACCTGCCCAGGTTTCGGGCTCCATCCCCAGTGGGGGGGGCGTGCAGGAGGCAGCCGGTCCATGAGTCTCTCTCATCACTGATGTTTCTCTCTCTCTCTCCCTTCCTCTCTAAAGTCAATAAAAATATATATTTTTAAAATCAATAGACACATAGTAAAAAAAAAAAGAACCGCTTTTTCCCGACCCAAATCCCAGACCCTGGGCCATGGGGGGGGGGGGGGCGGGGAGGGTGGGGGGGGAGGGAGGACAAATTCTTCCAGGAGCCCGGCCTGGGTCCGAGGGCCTCCGGTGCTGACCGGGGACAGGCCCTGGCTGCTGCCGGCGCATTCTCTCTCGGAGGCTGAGCGTCGGGAGCTCCCCACGTCCCTCGTCCCCAGGCCCCTGGGACCTGGCGCTTGCTCTTGGCTCTAACGTGTCCCCTGAGCCGGCGCCATCCCAAATCCGCTGCCTGGCGTGGGGTCACGCCCCCCCCCCGCCCCAGCCCTGCCCCACGGGGAAGGAGAGAGGGCGGCAGGTGGGGAGGAGCTGCCCTCACCGGCGTTTCCTGGTTCCGAGAGGCTGACTCACGGGCCTGAAACACTATCGCCAGGTGCTGGTTCAGAGCCGAGCCACACGGTGCCGCGGAGTCCTTTCCTGATTTGTGCCAGCAGGCCCTCGAGTGGCTCCTCCCATTCATTCACTTCACTCCCCCCTCTTCCCCCCCAGCGCTGAGAGTGCTCCTTTTGCTCTCACCTCAGTGTTTCTCTCTCTCTCTCTCTCTCCCTTCCTCTCTTCCTACAAATCAATTTAAAAAGATTTTTTTAAAGAGTAAGACTTTAGGGGAAAAAAAGAGTAAGCCTTTCATGTAAACAGCTCATTAGAAACCTGTAGTTTTTATTTTTTTAAAAATATTTTACTGATTTTTTACAGAGAGGAAGGGAGAGGGATAGAGAGTTAGAAACATCCATCAGCTGCCTCCTGCACACCTCCCACTGGGGATGTGCCCGCAACCAAGGTACATGCCCTTGACCGGAATCGAACCTGGGACCCTTCAGTCCACAGACCGATGCTCTATCCACTGAGCCACACCAGTTAGGGTGAAACCTATAGTTTTTAAAAACCAGTATGGGCCCCCGCCACTGTAGCTCAGTGGTGGAGCATCGACCTAGGAACCAGGAGGTCAGGGCTCGATTCCCAGTCAGGGCACAGGCCCGGGTTGCAGGCTCCATCCTCAGTGGGGGGTGTGCAGGAGGCAGCCGATCGGTGGTTCTCTCTCCCTTCCTCTCTGACATCCATAAAAGTATATTCTGGGATGACACGGATTGATAACATGATGTGGGTTTCAGGTTCAAGCTCTTGATGCTGGCAGGCGGCCTTCTCTTCGCCAGCCTGGAGGCTGACCATCCCCCCCCCCCGCCCGCCCCGTGCTGCCTGGCCACGCGCATTCCTCCTGGGAACTGGGGGTGCGCCTCCTGTGACGCCGTCTCCCCCGGGCTGGTGTGTGGGCCCCTCTTTGGATAGGAAGGACATGGGCTCTGCGCCTGGCGTGGGACTTGCCGATCTGTTTCCCCGTTGGCTTTGGCTCCGTGACAGTTTGCAAAAACATGGACTTTGACGTTTCTCGTGACCTGGTCTGCCTTCCCTGTGACGTCTGGGTGCTGTGTCACATTCGGGACGCCCCCCCGAGCAGGAATCTTCCCCCTCTCCCGTCTCCCCGTGTGTTTGTGTTTGTCCATCTCTGCTCTCCTTGGGGTTGATGCTGTTTTCAGCTGTGGGATAAGAATCCAGGGAGGCCCTGGCTCAGTGGATAGAGCGCTGGCCTGCAGACTGAAGGGTCCCGGGTTCGATTCCGGCCAAGGGCATGTACCTCGGTTGCGGGAACATCCCCAGTCGGGGGGGGGGGTGCAGGAGGCAGTTGATCGATAGCTTCTAACTCTCTATCCCTCTCCCTCTCTGTAAAAAAATCAATAAATTTGTTATTTAAAAAAAAAAAAAAAGAGTCCAGGGATTCCAACCCAATATATTTCAGATTCTTTCCCCAGAATGAAGTGACTGCCATCCACACCCGTTTCTCTGTATACTTCGGCCTCTTTCTGGACTGTTCTCTCTTATGACATCGCTCAGTCTACCCACTCCTTCTCAAAAGCCCGCTGTACCTCATGCTGTGCCTTTTTATCACCACAGTGTTTGGAGCCCGGCCGGCCTGGCTCATTTGTCCTGGGCACTGAGGTCAGTGACCCAATTGATGTTTCTCTCTCCTTCTCTCAAGCCAATGAAAACCTACTTTAAAAATATACATTTGGAAAAGCTAGTCTTCCCTCACGAGTCTTCATTTTCAGAATTTTCCTGGAAATGTTTATATATTCTTTTTTTGTTGTTGTTTTTTAATGTACTTCAGCAGTATTTTCTCAAATTCCCCCACATTTTCTGCTGGTTATTTAATTGGTATTTCATTGATTTCTGACTAACTTCAGGGAACTCTGACATCTTTTCAAGACGATTCCTCCCCTCTAAGAACAAAGACTGTCTGGCCGCTCACCCAAGCCTCCGTTTTGTATTGAATAGTACATTTTAACACTTTTTACGTCGCTTTTCTCTGCATTTCTCGGGAAGCTCACTGCTATACATCTTATCTTCAGGGTCTCCAGTGTAAGCTGGGTCTTTGCTTCCATTACAAGTAACATTGTGTGTTTACAGCCAAGTTCAAAGGTTTGGGTGGAGACCCCAAGAACCCTGCATGGTCTGGCTTTCTTATTGATGATTGAGAGAGAGAGAAACACGGATTTGCTATTCCACTCATTCATGCGTTCATTGGCTGATTCTCATATGCGCCCTGTCGCCACCTTTCACGTTCCACGTAGTAATTTCTGACAAATGAAGAAGTGAAATCAGCGTCTGACCCGGCACAGAGCTGACAAGAGGAAGCGAATTCTTATTTAAGGGAAACAGCCGTGAACTCTGCCATTCCCGCACGGGAGCAAGCCGCCCGCACCCCGCTCAGAGCAGACGCTTTCGCTTTTCACAAACCGCCTTTCCCGGCGAGACCGGCCCTCCAGACACCGAGCTGCTGGTGAAGGAGCTTTAGTTTTCGTTCTGCGGGAGGCGAAGATCGGGCGCGTACCCATGGCGCGAATGAATGAATGTGTTTGACGTTTTGTGCTTTTAACCACTTTCTGTAAAAATAGCAGAGACAACCCAGCTGGTGTGGCTCCGTGGTTGAGCGTCAACCTATGAACCAGATCAGGGTTCGAGTCCCAGTCGGAGCACATGCCCGGGTTGTGGGCTCCATCCCGAACAACCATGGCCTCCTGGTTCCTAGGTTGATGCTCAGCCACGGAGCCACACCGGCTGGGCACAGACTTAACCCTTTTAAACTGAACAAGCCAGTACACTCACCATGTGCAACCCGCACCTCTAGTTCCCAACATTTCTATCCCCCAAACACGACCCTGTCCCCGTTCCACTCCGGCCATTCCGCCCCAGCCCCCGGCCCCCGGCGGCTCCCCTCTGCTTCCTGTCTCCCAGACCTGACGATTCTGGACGTGTCCTATCCTGGCCTCACGCACATGTGGCCTGTGGCTCCGCTTGAATGAAGTCTGAGGGACACGCTTGGAGACTGAGCTGTACCCCAGAAATCATAGTCTTTTTTAAATTTTTATTTATTTATTATTTTTTTTGTTAAATATATTTCTTTATTGATTTCAGAGAGGAAGGGAGAGTGAGAGATAGAAACATCAATGATGAGAGAGAATCACTGATCGTCTGCCTCCTGCACGCCCCCCACCGGAGTTCAAGGCATATGCCCTTGGCCGGAATCGAACCCGGGACCCCTCAGTCTGCAGGCCACTGCTCCATCCACCGAGCCAAGCCGGCCAGGGCAGAGTCTTTTTTTAAAAAACAAGAAGGATGTTTCCAAAAAGTAGTAACGACTCAACATTGTGAAGAACTGGAGGAGGGGGGCCGTATTTGAGGGGGAGGAAGGGAGAGCGAGGCCACCTCCTCACGCCCCCTTGTGGCTGGTGAGAGCACTGGTGGCAGGCGGCGCCCCTGTAGCCAGCAGACGATGCGGGTTGGGAGCCATGGAGTCTGCACTTCGGTTGTGTAACTATTACCCAGAGTCCTCTCTGCCCCTCCCCCTCTCCCCCGCCCATGCACCGTCACCCCGTGAGCCTGCAGAAACGGGGTGACCGCTGGATGGCTCATTCCTAGGCAACACTTAGAAATCCTCCCCAGGGGGGCGCTCTGACCGTCTCAGTTTCTCCACCTAAACTCCCAGACACCTTTCCAGGCCTTGTCACCGGGCACAGAGTTTTTTCCCCATTTTAACCGTTTTGCAAGTGTGTCGCTCTGCGGCATCAAGAACACCGCTGTAACGCTGGCTGGTGTGGCTCAGTGGACAGAGCTCCGGCCTGTGGACTGAACGGTCCCGGGTTTGACCCCAGTCAAGGGCACATGCTCCGATCCCCGGCCCGGATGGATGTGTCTCTCTCACACCAATGTTTGTCTCGGTCTCTCCTCCTCCCTTCCACTCTCTCTCTCTAAAAATCAGTGGAAAAAATATCCTTGGATGAAGATTAACAAAAATAAAAATACATTTTTAAAAGAGAAAGTAAGGAAAGATGGGGAGGAACAAATAACTTGATTACAACCGCGTGGGGGCGCTGCCGGCTTCCCGGCTAAACCAGTCTGTCCCAGTTGCGCCCTCTCCCGGCAGAAGGGAACACTGCAGACTAAAACGACCCTTGGATCAACAAAAGGCTCTGCCGACCTGTAAACAAGATACCTCTAACTCTCAGACAAAACACAGAAAGAAACACTGCCGGTAACTTACAGCCACACAGCCTTCTCCGGGCTCCCTCAGGGTGCACACCACTGCAATTACGTCCGAGCACCCTTAGCCTGGCTGCCGACTCGACCGAGGGTTCCCGGACACCGGAAACGCTGCTCACCCATCGCTGTGCCGCTGTCATCCCGGAGAGGCTCGCATCGGCCGGTGGAGGCCCCCGTCAGTGTTCAGAGGGATGCTGTTGCCCTGAGGGCTTTCTTTGCTGTGGATAAAATTACATACAAGGTTTTTTTCTTTTATTCAAAATGGAAGGGTAGAACTGTCAAAACTATCCTATTAGTGAAAGCCTATGTGGTCGTCACGCCGTCACGCTGTGACGTTCTCATGCGGTCACTGGGAGGCTGCGTGTGCGCGTGGTGGGCAGGGGCTTGATGCTGCGTGCTTGCTGCGGAGGTGGGGCCTGCGGCTCCGGCCTACCTCTTTGGGGCAATCCATTGAGCAGCCCCGGGTGGGTGGGTGGGGCCTACCTCTTTGGGGCGACTGATCGCAGGGCTCCCGCACTGTGAGAGGGCACAGGCCAGGCTGGGGGACCCCCCCCCACTCCGAGTGCACAAATTTCCTGCACCGGGCCTCTAGTTGAAGATATAAAGAAAGCAAGGTGCAGTGTGCTACCTTCCATGTGAGGGGTTGCTGTTTGTGCACAGAAAACCTCTGCAAAGGACATGCTGGGCGCATGCAAGTCTTTTCATTATATGTTCTCATAAGCTTCCTACAAATACTGAAACACGTGAGAGTATTACCTTTTCAAAGAACTAAAGGAACCAGGAGGCAATAACAAACAGTCACCATTACTTAGTTACAAAAGTAAGTCCTAAGGCTTGTTTTTTAGAATATGAACGCTTCGTAAGTGTTCGTGTCACCCTTGGCAGGAGCCATGCTCATCTCTGAACCCCCCACTTCAGAGTGTGTGCCCCCCAAGCGAGCACTGAGACCGGTGACTTCTCAGTGTTCCCAAGACCCTTACGAGGGACCTGGCGCTTAGCTGTGCTTTCCGCCAGATGACCCTTGCAGCAGCACCACAGCAGCAGCCTGGAAACCAACGTTGGTAGACGGCTTAAACCGTAAGGCGTCCGTGCAGGGTGGGCCACCAGCAAGAGTATGAACGAGGGGGAGGTAGATCTCGATATGCTGGCATGGAAAAAAATGTCCAGAATTAAAAGCTGATGGTGCCATGCAAACCCTGTGGCGTTTGATATGGCTGTAGACTTTGGGGACATGTAAATAATGCGTAAAGCAAGTTTTTATGGTTAAGGAAATTTTGATTTTTCTGATTTATAGTTGAAACAACATGAAGAGAATATACTCTTTCCATGGGCTATTTTGAAAAAAGCTGAAAACTGTTGTGAAGCCCTAACCCGGTTTGGCTCAGTGGATAGAGCGTCGGCCTTCGGATTCAAGGGTCCCAGGTTCGATTCCGGTCAAGGGCATGTACCTTGGTTGCGGGCACATCCCCAGTAGGGGGTGTGCAGGAGGCAGCTGATTGATGTTTCTAACTCTCTATCCCTCTCCCTTCCTCTCTGTAAAAAAATCAGTAAAATATATAGTTTAAAAAAAAAACTTGTGAATGATCCTATTTGTGTGTGTGTGTGTGTGTGTGTGTGTGTGTGTAATGTAATATATACTACACAGGGGGAAAAGTCCAAAAAAGTGCAACTTTAATTAAAAGTAGTTATCACTGAGAAGTAAAAATGGCTACCTTAGGAATTTAGACAGGTTATCTTTGAATTTGTAAAACACACAAATATATGTATATATTATAAATAACGAGGCAAATATATTCCTAACTTGTTCTTTCCTGGGAATAAGCTTGTAATTCAACTCTTTCTGCATCTGGTTTTAAATGTGTTTGCATTGGTTTTTCTATTGTGATTAGCGATTCCTGTCACACTTGGCCGGAAGCTGTACTTCAAGGAGCCAAGTGTTTGAGCACCCCCAGCCCTGGAACACCCACAGCTCCAGGGCTAACGCTCCAATGGCAAGACCCTCCCAGCTCTGGGGAAGGCAGGCAGCGCCTCCATTTATCTTAAGGGGTGTCAGGCCGCCACGAGATGACCAGTCCCATTTTTCCAACTGTTACTAGCCACCGACCCACTTGTACCTGGACTCTCCAAATGTAGCCAACACTTAGGAACTTTGCAATGCCTGTCCTGCAGTGGTCATTTTCAAGAAGCGACTGGTTATTTCCTGTTAGGACCATTCATTTTAAATGTACATACATGTATTTTATTTCAGAGGGAGGAGATAGAAACATCCTTGATGAGAACCATCAATCTGGTGCCTCCTACTGGGGATTGAGCCTACAAACCAGGACCGTAATAGAACCCAGGACCCCTTGTCTGCAGGCCAAGGCTCTACCCACTGAGCCAAACTAGCTAGGGCCATTCATTCTGTAATGAACATCAAAATTACACAACTCCCAACGTGACTGGAAGTGGTTACAGGTGCTGGTGGGGTTCCTGAGGTTGACATTGCTCTTGACTCACAGGACTTGCAGTCCCAGAAATTCACTGATATATGCATTACATACTTATGTCAACATAGTGAGAAACCCACCAGAACGGATTTGCCTACAATTTCTGGACTTTCCAAAAGGCCTTTCTTGGTTATAATCCCCTAAATCTAGGACTTACACCTGTTGACTTCAGGTTATTTTACTATTAGCAAGTGAGAAAACACATGTCTCTCTACACCATGACGACTAGTGCTCTTTGGAGACCGGACTTCTGGGACCAAGGGCTAATTGCTTCACCCACAATCAGTTATATAGAAACTCTGCATCTGCTGTTACATGAAACTGAGGAATATTGAATCTTTAGCAATTTTATTTCAACCAATAGCTTTAATTCTCTAAATAACCACTAGCATAATGCATAACATTACCTTTCTTTAAAAATCTGGTCAAAGAACTTTCTATGCAACTTTTGATTTTAAATAGAACTATGAATTTAAAGTTGATTTCTACTGTATGTTCCCTTCAACCACTCCCACCCTTTATCTCCTTACTGGTATTTCCAGAAACTTTCTTCATTTTCAGGCACCTAACACTGTGCCCAAACTCAGTACTTTGAAGTCAGTGGTTTACTATCTACATTTATGTGCACATATGGAAAATTATAACTGCAAACCTCTAATGTGCCAACTTTTCTTACCCACAACCATATTAGGCCACATAACGTTACCTCCTTACCACAAAGCCATGTTAGCCTAAAAACCTTGATCCCTCACACTCCACCTAAATAAAAAGAACCTTACTTAGCACTGATAAAGGAAAAATGATCACACTATTTGGGAATGCAACAACTTTATTGAAAGAAAAGTGCAATTTAAATTGGTTGAAAGCTTAAAAGGATAACTTAGACACCTCCTCTTAAGCGCAGGACCAGGTGCAGAGTGGACTCCTTCTGGATGTTGTAGTCGGACAGGGTGCGCCCGTCTTCCAGCTGCTTGCCGGCAAAGATCAGCCGCTGCTGGTCAGGGGGGATGCCCTCTTTGTCTTGGATCTTGGCCTTGACATTCTCGATGGTGTCGCTGGGCTCGACCTCGAGGGTGATGGTCTTGCCGGTCAAGGTCTTCACGAAGATCTGCATCCCACCTCTGAGGCGCAGGACCAGGTGCAGAGTGGACTCCTTCTGGATGTTGTAGTCGGACAGGGTGCGCCCGTCTTCCAGCTGCTTGCCGGCAAAGATCAGCCGCTGCTGGTCAGGGGGGATGCCCTCTTTGTCTTGGATCTTGGCCTTGACATTCTCGATGGTGTCGCTGGGCTCGACCTCGAGGGTGATGGTCTTGCCGGTCAAGGTCTTCACGAAGATCTGCATCCCACCTCTGAGGCGCAGGACCAGGTGCAGAGTGGACTCCTTCTGGATGTTGTAGTCGGACAGGGTGCGCCCGTCTTCCAGCTGCTTGCCGGCAAAGATCAGCCGCTGCTGGTCAGGGGGGATGCCCTCTTTGTCTTGGATCTTGGCCTTGACATTCTCGATGGTGTCGCTGGGCTCGACCTCGAGGGTGATGGTCTTGCCGGTCAAGGTCTTCACGAAGATCTGCATCCCACCTCTGAGGCGCAGGACCAGGTGCAGAGTGGACTCTTTCTGGATGTTGTAGTCGGACAGGGTGCGCCCGTCTTCCAGCTGCTTGCCGGCAAAGATCAGCCGCTGCTGGTCAGGGGGGATGCCCTCTTTGTCTTGGATCTTGGCCTTGACATTCTCGATGGTGTCGCTGGGCTCGACCTCGAGGGTGATGGTCTTGCCGGTCAAGGTCTTCACGAAGATCTGCATCCCACCTCTGAGGCGCAGGACCAGGTGCAGAGTGGACTCCTTCTGGATGTTGTAGTCGGACAGGGTGCGCCCGTCTTCCAGCTGCTTGCCGGCAAAGATCAGCCGCTGCTGGTCAGGGGGGATGCCCTCTTTGTCTTGGATCTTGGCCTTGACATTCTCGATGGTGTCGCTGGGCTCGACCTCGAGGGTGATGGTCTTGCCGGTCAAGGTCTTCACGAAGATCTGCATCCCACCTCTGAGGCGCAGGACCAGGTGCAGAGTGGACTCCTTCTGGATGTTGTAGTCGGACAGGGTGCGCCCGTCTTCCAGCTGCTTGCCGGCAAAGATCAGCCGCTGCTGGTCAGGGGGGATGCCCTCTTTGTCTTGGATCTTGGCCTTGACATTCTCGATGGTGTCGCTGGGCTCGACCTCGAGGGTGATGGTCTTGCCGGTCAAGGTCTTCACGAAGATCTGCATCCCACCTCTGAGGCGCAGGACCAGGTGCAGAGTGGACTCCTTCTGGATGTTGTAGTCGGACAGGGTGCGCCCGTCTTCCAGCTGCTTGCCGGCAAAGATCAGCCGCTGCTGGTCAGGGGGGATGCCCTCTTTGTCTTGGATCTTGGCCTTGACATTCTCGATGGTGTCGCTGGGCTCGACCTCGAGGGTGATGGTCTTGCCGGTCAAGGTCTTCACGAAGATCTGCATCCCACCTCTGAGGCGCAGGACCAGGTGCAGAGTGGACTCCTTCTGGATGTTGTAGTCGGACAGGGTGCGCCCGTCTTCCAGCTGCTTGCCGGCAAAGATCAGCCGCTGCTGGTCAGGGGGGATGCCCTCTTTGTCTTGGATCTTGGCCTTGACATTCTCGATGGTGTCGCTGGGCTCGACCTCGAGGGTGATGGTCTTGCCGGTCAAGGTCTTCACGAAGATCTGCATCCCACCTCTGAGGCGCAGGACCAGGTGCAGAGTGGACTCCTTCTGGATGTTGTAGTCGGACAGGGTGCGCCCGTCTTCCAGCTGCTTGCCGGCAAAGATCAGCCGCTGCTGGTCAGGGGGGATGCCCTCTTTGTCTTGGATCTTGGCCTTGACATTCTCAATGGTGTCGCTGGGCTCGACCTCGAGGGTGATGGTCTTGCCGGTCAAGGTTTTCACGAAGATCTGCATTGTCTGTTAGAACAAAAAGAGACAAAACAGAAAAAGAACCCGAGAGTTTAGCAGGCAATTCACTAGTCAACACATTCCTAACGCTCTAAGTGTCATTTTTTTATTGGCCCAATGACTAAACTAAACACTTGCCTAGGGCAAGGAACCAAAAAAACACACACACACAGAAAAACAAAAACAAAACTACTTGCCTAACACAACACAGATCAGGTACCATAGAAACGGACACTTAAAACCTGCACAGTGTTACTAACCAGTGCCATACTGATAAATTCAGGGGGAAAAAAAAATGAAACTTGCCTACGAAACCTCAGAATGTGAAACGGAATCTCTTTGGCGAAGTCAAAACCCCAGGTCCAGGCACTTACACGGGAAAAGCAGGGAAACTGGACCCAAGCGCACTTCCGGGCTCCGCACTCGCCCTCCCTGCACGTCCGTCTCCCGTCAGCTCGGCCCAGGCCCCAGCCCCGTGTCCCGCCACCCGAGAAAGGAATCCTAACGCCCGACCGGCAGGCGGCCCCACCCGGCATTGTGCGCCCACAGGGGGGTGACGTCACGCGAGCGCACCCCCGCCGTGGGTGCAGGTCGCTTCCGAGCGGCACCGGCCGGGCTGGGCCCCCTCACGGCGCTCGGGCACCGCGGGGACTTCCGGCCCGTTAGGCCGTGACCCAGACTCCACGGCGGGCCCACACGCGCTGCCCAGCCCCGTCCTGTCAAACCCAAACCCAAACCCGCGCTCTCCCCGCCCCGACCGCAGCGCCCGCCGCGTCTCCCCGCCACATTCCCCCTCAGCCCGCCCGCCAGCCCCTCCGCCGCTTCACAAGCCGCCATTTCGCGGCGGCCCTCTCCCCTCAGGGTCCCCGGCTCGCGGCACCCACACGACTCAAGGCCCCCTCAGCTGCCCTCCGCCCGCGGCGGACACTCCGCCTGCCGCCCCCGCCGCTCCCCACGGAGCGGGACACGGCCCCGAGCCCCCCGGCCGGCGCGGCCGCGGCAGCCCCCGCTCACCGAGGGCGATGAGGGAAGCTGCGGGCGACGTGAAGAACGGCTACTGCGCTTCGAGCGACCGCGAACTGCGTGCGCCACGCCCGGCGCCGCCTTATATAGCCACGCAAGCGCCGCGCCCGCGGATCCCTCCGCGGAAACGAGGCGGAGGGACTACTTTCCTCCGCCCTTCCGCCCTCCGCGGGGGTCACGAGCGCCTCGGTGTCCTCTAACTCCCCTTCTAGAATGTTCCATGGCGAAGGCTGGAACTCTGGGCGGAACCGGGTGGGGAGGGGGGCGGCTCTTCTGAGGGCCCGGGCGGAGGGATCAGCGCGTTTGCTGCGCGCTACGTCCGCGGACGCGGCCGGCGCTGGACTCGGCAGGACGGGCGGCGGGTGGGGGAGGGGTGCCCGCGGCGGAAGCGAAAACCCGGCACGGAGTCGGCGGGCGCTCGGAGCGGGTCGGGGAGCCCGCGCGCCCCCGCCCGCAATCCCGCTTCCCGACCCCGACGCCCCCTTCCTTCAGCCCCAGCCGGCCCCCGCGGTTCTCGCGACCCACCGTTGGCTGACGGGGGTCCGGCCCAGCGCCTCGTGCGGAGTCGGGGTCCCACTTCCCTCCCCCCGCACATAGGAGGGGTCTTTATTTTGGGGTCACAGTTAAGATCTTGATAGGGTTTGTGTTACCCTAAAGTTCTCTCCACCCCGCCCCCCCCCCAGGCGCGTCGCGAGGGCTTCCGGAACCGCAGCCCCCACCCCCACCCCCACCCCCACCGCGGCGGGCGGCGGCCCATCCCCCGGGCGGGCGCCGGGACAGGGCGGATGACTCGGCAGATCTCCGCGGGGCCTGGACTCGGGCCGAGGCCCGGGGGCCGCTCAGGACACGCGGGGGCTGGGCTCTCCAGGCAAAGGGGCCAAAAACAGTTTGCGGGGGAGACCCGGCCGTGGTGTGTCCGTACTGGGTTCTGGAACATGCAACATACTTTTTTAAAAAGAAAAAAAAATAAACGATTTGCCCCCAATAAATGCTTTAAAAGACTACAAAAGACACACACACACACACACACACACACACACACACACACACACACACGATGGGAGCTGGACCTGAAAGCTGGACAGGACTGGAACTTTCTAGATGGTTCTAGAATGTTCTTTCCCCTTCCTGTTTGGTGGGCGGGGTGGGCACGGTGGTCCTTGAGTCTATCCCAGGCGTCCTCAAACTACGGCCCCGCGGGCCACATGCGGGTGTTTCTGCCGTTGTTTTTTTTTAACTTCAAAATAAGATATGTGCCGTGTGCATAGGAATTTGTTCATAGTTTTTTTGTTTGTTTTAAATATATATTTTATTGATTTTTTTACAGAGAGGAAGGGAAAGGGATAGAGAGTCAAAAACATCGATGAGAGAGAAACATCCATCAGCTGCCTCCTGCACACCCCCCACCGGGGATGTGCCCGCAACCAAGGTACATGCCCTTGACCGGCATCGAACCCGGGACCCTTGATTCCTCAGGTCGATGCTCCATCCACTGAGCCAAACTGGTCCGGGCTGTTCATAGTTTTTTCAAACGACAGTCCGGCCCTCCAGCGGCCTGGGGGACAGTGAACGGGCCCCCCCTTTAAACAGTGTGAGGACCCCTGGCCTAGACCAAGGCCCCGCTGGGCTGGTATCCCGTTGACCTCGGGAATCGAACCCATGTGAGCTGAGATTTTAAAAGGACACGCATGGGCTCGGCCCTGTGTGTGTCCGAGGGGAAGGACACCTGTTTAATATTCAATACCCCCAACAGGAGGTGTGATGCCACCGGCGCGTCCCACTGGGGACAAGCGGGGAGAAAGGTCACCCGCCGGGCCTCGTTGGTGTTGACGGGGATCTGCGTTGTGAGCTCTGCCTCAGGTCTTCAGCCTTTTTTAAAAAGCGTTTTTATGTAGATGACCCCGGTGAACATTTACAACAGGTTTTGGTGGGTTTTTTTTTTAGAAGTTTACAGTAAACCTCCCCCCCCCTTGAGTCATGTTCTTAGTCACTGTTCCTTCTGGACTCTTCTAGGAAAATGAGCAGTTCCTAAAAATGGGGACGGGAGGGGGGACTTGAATACCTACCCTTTAAGGCCTTCAAGAAGAAAAAGACATTAGAGGTAACAACAGCAACAAAAATCCGACTAACCTTGGGCCCATTCCCCTGGGCCTGTTCACCAAGCGACTAAAAAATAAAATAAAAAAAGGGCCGTTGGGAACCACCCTCCCTGTGGCTGAGTTCAGGAAGAAGGTCTGAGCAGTGCACAATGGATTTCACCCTCTGTTATTTCTTAACATTTTCCCAAGAGAATGAACTCGTGACCGGGAAATGGAGACGAATAAAATGTCGTTTTCCAGGGTAGCTGGGGGGTCCCGGGGACTTCCAATACAGACTTCTCTCAAGGTCATTTCTTTTTTCTTTTCTTTTTTTAAATGTATTTCTTTATTGATTTCAGAGAGGATGGGAGAGGGGAGAGAGAGAGAGAGAATCATCAATGATGAAAGAGAATCATTGATCGGCTGCCTCCTGCCACCCCCCCACTGGGAATCGAGCCCCCAACCTGGGCAGGTGCCCCTGGCGGGAATCAAACCCGGGACCCTTCAGTCCGCAGGCCGACGCTCTATCCACTGAGCCACACCAGCCAGGGATGTCAAGGTCATTTCTTAACCAAAGGACACAGACCGTAGGGGGGTGAGGGCAGGTACTGGGGGTGGGAGCAGCCGGAGAAAGAGGTCAATGAGGGAGAAAGGGGGATCATGTAATACTTTAAGCAATAAAGAATTTAAATTAAAAAAGAATACTCATGTAGGTAAATAAATAATAATAATAATAAAAGATGGCTTCTTTCTATTTCTGGGAAGAGGTTCCAAAGGGACAAACACGGAGGCTCTGTGCGGGGTCCTTTCTCCCTGGATTCCAGGCCGAAGGTTGGAGGTTTTCAGGGGAGCACCCAGGGGCGGCTCCCCGTGAGGCGGCGGGCCTGGCTCCCCGCCACACCCCGCGTGCTGCTGCTGTTGTGCCGGGTGTTGTTCAGCCGGGAGGGAGCCCGGTGATGGAGGATGTGTCACGGCTGAGTCAGGAGCTTCGTGGTCGGACAGCTTTTCGCAGAGTCCAAAGGTGTGCAGGGGCCGGGGAGGGGGGGAGGGAGGAGAAGGGGAGGAGACAGGCTCAGAGGCCGGGCGTGGGCCCAGGGTGAGCTGGGGAGAACACCCAGGCCGTCCCCAGCAGGAAAAAACAGGTTCTGAAACGCCCTGCCGCCCGAACTGAAGTCCAGCCGGGGGGAGGGGGAGGCCAGTGGGGGGAAAGGAGACTTATGTAATACATTAGACGACAAAGAAATTACATTAAAAAAGGGGGCTGATGGATGTTTCTAACTCCCTGTCCCTCTCCCTTCCTCTCTGTAAAAAATCAGTAAAATAAATTTAAAAAAAGAAGAAGAAGAGAGAATGACCTTCAAAAGAACGAGTGGCTGCTGTTTTTCTGGAACGGCCATTCCCAACCAGGAGGGACTGGGTCCCTCCGTGGGCACCTGGCACCGTGGGGAGACACTACCTGGGTCGTCACAACGGGGGCGGGGGGCGGCCAGGGATGCTGCTGAACACCCTACAGTGGACAGCCCCCCCCAACACAGCCACCTGGCCCCCATGTCAACAATGCCCAGGTTCAGGGCCCCCCGGTCTCCAGAGGCTTTTTGGGGGGGTCCCTGGAAAGCCTGCATGTCCCACTGGGTCTCGGGAACCGGGGCTCAGGTCACGCTGATCCCGAACAACCCCCTCCCCCCGCCCCCGTCCCCTGACCTAGAATGCAGGGTGCTAGAATGTGCCAGAGGCAGGGTGAGTCACGGATCCATTTCCAGCTCCTTCCTGACTCAGATCCGTCCTTTGCTGGCGGCCCAGAAGCAAGAACAGCGTCAGAGCTGCCACCAATGGCAGCGTGACAGAGGCCCAGCAACAGGGCCGGATTGGCGAGTCCCCCCCCTCACCCCCCCAACACCCCACCCCCGGGCACATGATGTCCTGAGCTCACAAAGGCCTGGGTGCTGGGCTGCAGGGGTGGGGGCTGGGGGCGGCGCGGGGTGGGGGCAGAGATGGGCCCGGTGCCTGCGTGTCTGCTGCGCTTCCTCTCCCCGCAGGGGATTCAGCTGCCACGGAGGCAACAACCTTGAAGGGCCCTCGCCACTCAGCGGTCGGTCGTCCGGGGAATGGCCGAGGACACGGTGGCCGGTGGCTGGCGGGCCCGTCCAGGGAGGGCTGGGTGGGAAAGGCTGGCCTTGTTCTGTCCTCGGTCCGTCGGTGATGCCGCCGTAAAAGGGAGCCAGGGAATCGGCTGCTGAGGGGGAAAAACACCCCGAAAAAAACACCACCACCCCCCCCCCCCCCCGCACGGAACACGGCGGCCGGGGGCCCTGCTCCCTCTTCTTCCCGTTGGCGTTTGAACATTCGCATCACGCAGCAGCACACCCCGCTCCAGCTCAGAAATAACCAGCCCACCCCTAGCTTCCTGGCGCTCTTAAAAATAATGGTGGCAGCACAGACGTAACCCAACGGAACCATCTTCATGAACCATTTTAAAATATATAAATATATTTTATTGATTTTTTACAGAGAGGAAGGGAGAGGGATAGAGAGTTAGAAACATCGATGAGAGAGAAACATTGATCAGCTGCCTCCTGCACACCCCCCACTGGAGATGTGCCTGCAACCAAGGTACATGCCCATGCCCTTGACCGGAATGGAACCTGGGACCCTTCAGTCCCCAGGCCGACGCTCTATCCACTGAGCCACACCGGTTAGGGCTTCATGAACCATTTTTAAAAATGTATTTTTATTGATTTCAGAGAGGAAGAGGGAGGGACAGAAATAGCAACGGTGAGCGAGAATCACCGACCGGACACCTCCTGCCCGCCCCACGCTGCCCTGACCGCAATGGAACCGCGGCCCCCGGGTTCAGAGGTCGGTGCCCCGCCGCTGAGCGACGCTGGCCCGGCCTCCCCTGTGCTAAGTGTCCGGTGTGCTGCAGGGGAGTGCGTAGAGACCCCGGTGTTGGGGGGAGAGTCACAGGAGGAGAGAAAGCCGGGTTCCATTCCCTTCCACACTGTCTCCGTGGGAGACACCTGGGGACCAGGAGTCCCTCACAGAAGCCAGTTCAGCTGGGGGCCTGAACACACAGGGAGAGGGGAGAGGGAGGAGGCCTCTTAGGAGAGAGCCAGTGATTTGTAGGAAAGACACATGGGGAAGGGGATGGGGGGGGGGGGACAGGATCGCTCGTGACAAAGTGGGGTGTCCTCTCCTAGCCTCACTCCTGTGACAAGGGTTCGCTGGTGGGCGGCACCCCCGGAGGGGACCCCGGGCCTCTCAGTCCCTTGGGGAGACTGCCAGGCCGCTAAGGGGGTTGGGGGAAAGACTCTCCCCGCGTTTGCCGTTTTACAAGTGCCTTCGGCTCAGCGTTATATCCAAGCGGCTTCTTTCCGCCCTGGCCTGTGTGGTTCAGTGGGTTGAGCCGCCCCAGGCACTAAAAAGTCTCTGGTTGGCCGAAACCGGTGTGGCTCAGTGGATAGAGCGTCGGCCTGTGGACTGAAGGGTCCTGGGTTCGATTCCGGTCAAGGGCATGTGCCTTGGTTGGGGGCACATCCCCAGTGGGGGGTGTGCAGGAGGCAGCTGATCGATGTTTCTCTCTCATCGATGTTTCTAGCTCTCTATCCCTCTCCCTTCCTCTCTGTAAAAAATCAATAAAATATATTTTAAAAAAATAAAGACTCTGGTTGGATTCCTGGTGGTGGGTCAGGGCACAGGCCCGGGTTGTGTGAGTTTGACCCCTGTTTCTCTCTGACATCGATGTTTCTCTCTCTCTCTCGCTCTCTCTCTCTCTCCCTGTCCCCTGCTCTCCCTCTCAAATCAATAAAAGCATTAAAAACAACAGCAAAGTGGCATGTTTACCTTCCACATTCACCCTGTTAGGCAACCACCTCCACACCTGTTTTCATCTTGCAAAACTGAACTCTGACCCATTAGCCAACTCTCGGTTGCCCCATCCTCCCGGCCCAGGGCAGCCGCCACCCCACTTTCCGTCTCTGCCAAGGTGACTTCTCCAGGGGCCTCATCTAAGGGGCTCTGTGTTGTTGTTTTTTAATGTGAAACAAAATGTTGTTGTTAAACACGATTTTCTTCCCGAAGATTCCGGACAACTTTCCTAGGAGGCTCCATTTCCCAACACAAGCCTGATGGGAATTTTTGTTTCTTTAGGGTAATTTTCCCCCCTTGTCATTGTGTATTGATAGGGGGGACCTATAATCTGATATAGCACCTGAATTGATTTGAAAAACGATCCTATTATTTTAAATCTTAGAACACATGTACTTATATGAATGGGGGTTACGTTTCTCCTATGTGAAGAGGGGGTTACGTTTCTCCTATGTGAAGAGGGGGTTACGTTTCTCCTATGGGAAGAGGGGGTGACGTTTCTTCTATGTGAAGAGGGGGTTACGTTTCTCCTATGTGAAGAGGGGGTGACGTTTCTTCTATGTGAAGAGGGGGTGACATTTCTCCTATGTGAAGAGCGGGTGACGTTTCTCCTATGGGAAAAGGGGGTGAAGTTTTTCTTAAGTTTCGCTTTCAAGGCCCATGGGAAGTGATTGAGGAGGTGACCCTGCTGTGAATCCAGCAAGCAGAACGGATACACAGGGTCAGACTGACCCACCAGGAGTCAAAACATCACCTCCTCACCATCATCTCATCCACATCATCTCCTCACCATCATCCCCTCCACATCATCTCCTCACCATCATCCCATCCACATCACCTCCTCACCATCATCCCATCCACATCCTCTCCTCACCATCATCCCATCCACATCACCTCCTCACCATCATCTCCTCCACATCCTCTCCTCACCATCATCTCCTCCACATCACCTCCTCACCATCATCCCATCCACATCACCTCCTCACCATCATCCCATCCACATCCTCTCCTCACCATCATCCCATCCACATCACCTCCTCACCATCATCTCCTCCACATCCTCTCCTCACCATCATCCCATCCACATCACCTCCTCACCATCATCTCCTCACCATCCTCTCCTCCACATCCTCTCCTCACCATCATCCCATCCACATCACCTCCTCACCATCATCCCATCCACATCCTCTCCTCACCATCATCCCATCCACATCACCTCCTCACCATCATCTCCTCCACATCCTCTCCTCACCATCATCTCCTCCACATCCTCTCCTCACCATCATCTCCTCCACATCCTCTCCTCACCATCATCTCCTCCACATCCTCTCCTCACCATCATCTCATCCACATCATCTCCTCACCATCATCTCCTCCACATCCTCTCCTCACCATCATCCCATCCACATCACCTCCTCACCACACCGGTTTCAGCTGGAAGGCAGGATTCGATGCTTGTAAGCGCCCTGTCTTCTTGGTGGGCCGGCCTTCTCAATCAACGCCTCATAGGCCCTGACCAGTGTGGCTCAGTGGATAGAGCGTCGGCCTGTGGACTGAAGGGTCCCAGGTTCGATTCCGGTCAAGGGCATGGACCTTGGTGGCGGGCACATCCCCAGTGGGGGGGGGGTGCAGGAGGCAGCTGATCGATGTTTCTCTCTCATCGATGTTTCTAACTCTCTATCCCTCTCCCTTCCTCTCTGTAAAAAATCAATAAAATATATTTAAAAAATAAATAAATAAACGCCTCATAGGATTCAACCTGCCTTTGTGATTGGACACGGCGACAGGCAGCCGAGCCCACCCGGAGGTTTCCCGGTGACGCCATTAGAAGCGCGTAATGGTCAGCCACACGGTAAGACAGAAGCGTATCGTTAGTTTCGTGTTGGCCTCACACGTTAAACTGCAACCTTTGTTTGTTTCTTTAGAAACAGGAGCTGCACCCTAGGCCACCAGCCACCGCCCACGGCTGAGTCACTTCAGGGAACTTCAGTGTCATCGAAGGTGGATGTTCTTCATTCTTTGGAGGGTGGGTGGGATGTTTTGAAATGTGAGGCCGGCGTGGCTCAGTAGTTGAGTGTCTTACCCAGGAGCCAGGAGGTCACCGTTCCATTCCCGGTCAGGGCACAGGCCCGGATCTCGGGCTCAATCCCCAGTGGGGGGGCGTGCAGGGGGCAGCTGATCCACGATTCTCTCTGATCATCGATGTTTCTACCTCTCTCCCTCTTCCTTCCCCTCTGACATCAATAAAAATATATTAAAAAAAAAAAACACCATAAGCCCTGGCCGGTGTGGCTCAGTGGATAGAGCGTCGGCCTGCGGACTGAAGGGTCCCAGGTTCGATTCCGGTCAAGGGCATGTACCTTGGTTGTGGGCACATCCCCAGTAGGGGGTGTGCAGGAGGCAGCTGATTGATGTTTCTAACTCTCTATCCCTCTCCCTTCCTCTCTGTAAAAAAAAAAATCAGTAATATATATTTTAAAAAAACACACTCACAAGTGTGGAGTCCAATGATCCAGACTGATGGACGAGGATCCATTGTTACTGAAGACAAAGAACTGGACCCGTAGGATGCAACAGGACCCCTTCTTTGAATGAAAAACAGCTCTCATTTTTAGTGATGAAAGACTGTACACGCAGAAAGAGTTCATGCACCTCATTCGTTCATTCATTCTTACATTCATTCATTCATTCATTCTGGTCCTGTTCCTGAGGAAGCAGGGAGCCAGCCCCCTGCTGGGAATGCCGGTCTCCTTTTGGGCAGCCCCCTCTGGAAAAGGTTGTTCCTGACCCCACGGAGGGCGAAGGGCAAGGCCGGCGCAGACCGCTGACCTCTGGCTTACACATCGCCCCCTGGCGGCCGGATTGAGTCCCCGCCCTGCAGGCCTGGGGGCGCAGGCGCTGCCACTGCCCGATGGCTGTGGTTCCGGGGCGGCTGTGGTTCCGGGGTGGCTGTGGTTCCGGGGTGGCTGTGGTTCCCAGCATCACCTCCCTTCTGCCTCCTTCACGGTTTCCTGTGAGTTGCACCCGTTCGCCTCCCTCCAGCAAAAGCGCATTTGGAACATTCCGGGCCGATCGTGACTGTGGGGAAAACCCCACCTGTTATCACCGCAGCCCAGTAGGTGCTTTGAGGATGAACAGGCGGAAAAGAAGAACGAGAAAAAAACACAATGGAGATGCCGGGGATCGAACCCGGGGCCTCATACATGCAAAGCATGCGCTCTACCACTGAGCTACATCCCCCAGCCCTATGGTGCCCCTTCCTGGAATTCTCTGCTAGACTCTAATCCTAAAATCTGTTTTCCTAAATAGATTTTATACAGTTAAATGTGCAGTGCCCCCTTCTTTTATAAATACATTTTATACACCAAGGTTGCAGGTTCAATCCCCAGGCAGGGCGCACACAAGAAACAACCGGTGAACGCATGAATACAAACCGGTGAATAAAAGCAGGTCCAGAGACACAGAAGCAGGGGACAGGTGGACGAATCTCGGAGAGAAGGCGTGGGTGGCAGAGATTAACAAAGACCTTGTGTGCATCTATGCATAACCCGTGGGCACAGACAACAGTGTGGTGAAGGCCTGGGGGGAGAGGGGGGCCGGGCAGGGGCAGGGGGGAGAGGGTCAAGGAGAAAATAAAAAGGGGGGGGGGAACATCTGTAATATTTTAAGAAAGATAAGTTTTAAAAAACACAGTCAGGGGAACAACAAATCGATGTTTCTTTCTCCCCAAGAGGCCTGTTTTTCGTAACTCACAGCCGGAGTTCCAGCCGGTCCTGGAACCAGGGGCAAAAGGGAGGAGGCCTACCCTATTTCTGTTTGTTTTCGGTGGAGGCGCAGGGGTGGATTTAAGTAAAAATGAAATCTACAGGGGAACACCGGTTCCTAACAGGGTATACACTTCTGTCTACTCCACGGGGCGCTCACCAGCACAAGGCGGGTCCCCTTGGGTCACCACACCTCCGACCCCTCCAACCTCCGACCCCTCCAGCCTCCGACCCCTCCAACCTCTGACCCCTCCAGCCTCTTCCCCTCCATCCACCTCTCCTCTGGTGACACCATCCCGGTGCAAACAGACCTGTTCTTCGTATGTTTTTTTGTTTGTTTGTTTCACAAAAGCAGAACAGACGGGTACTCCATTCCATACTATTTTCCTTTGGATCCTCCCCCAAGGACCTGTGTGCATGTATTTTGTTTGTGTGTTTACTTGTTTATTTACGTCATCATTATTGTTGAAAGGATTACCTAGGTGCCCCCTTCCCCCCCATCAAACCCCCTCCGGCCAACCCCGCCCCCTGTCCCAGGCCCTCACCACCCCCCTGTCTGCGTCCCTGAGTTATGCGTGTATACACACAAGGCAAACAGACCTGTTCTTGAATGTTGCTCCTAGAAAACAAAACAGTAAAAAAAAGCGTACACAGCCTCCCCGTCGGGGAATCGAACCCCGGTCTCCCGCGTGACAGGCGGGGATACTCACCACTATACTAACGAGGACGAGCCATGCCAAGGCGCCTCCACACGGGTTCCTATAGACACGGCGCTCTTCCGGCTGCCGCAGCATCACTCCCCGCGGTCCCCCCGCTAAGCGGCGGGGGCGGCGGGCGTCTCCCCGGCGGGCGCGGAGGGCCCTGCTCCGGTCCCTGGAGGCGCTGAGCACCCCGAAAGCAGGAAACACACGCAGGCGGGGAAAAGCCGCCACTTCCTGTGCCCGCGGGGCCCCGAGGGCGGGGGATGTAGCTCAGTGGTAGAGCGCATGCTTTGCATGTATGAGGCCCCGGGTTCGATCCCCGGCATCTCCAGTTTCTTTTTTTTCCGTTTTTCATGGGAAAGTCTCTCCTTCCAGGTGTTCAGCGGTGAACAGGCCCCGCAGGTTCGCCCGCTTTGTCTCTTCCCGCCACACGGCGAGCCGGATGCAGCTGCGGGAATGAACAGCCGCCGACAAACGCGTGGCAGCTTCCTCCGCTTTTCCGAAATAAAATAAAATAAATGGGGGCCGAGGAAAAGCTGGCTGTGGCTGGGCTTCCCCAGGAGGGGCGCATCGAGAAGTTTCCAGCCGCCCGGGCTCCCGGTGGGAAACGCGGAGCTGCTTTCAACAAAGAAAGGAAATCCCCCCCTTTATCCTTCTCCACGCGTGCATTTCCACCGCGCTCCGGGGGAAAAGGGGGAAAAAATAAAATAAAACAGGAGAGCTGCCGAAACCCGGGATCGAACCAGGGACCTTTAGATCTTCAGTCTAACGCTCTCCCAACTGAGCTATTTCGGCCGCTGTAGTCGCACAGCCTCCCGGTCCCTCCCCATGCTGTTCCTCACGGCCCCGCGTCATCGCCCTCCGCCCTCGGGTCCGGGGCGGGGAGACGGAAACCAGACGGCACCGCCCCCTGCTGGGCCCGCCCCCACCTGCCCGCAATGCCCCTTCCCGTCCTTCAAGGCCACCGCCTCCCGGAAGCTTTCCCTGATTACGCCTCCCAACACGACCGCAGCCCCCTATTGCGGATTGTTCGTTTAGGTATTGTCCCCCCCGCCCCCCCCCCCCCCCAATCCTCCAAGAGCAGGAAAGCCCTCTGTCCGGGTCCCCGCTGCTAGGCCGTGCCTGGAACATAACCTGCGCTCCACAGACAGCTGTGAGTTCATGAGTGGATGGATGTGTGGATGGATGGATGGATGGATGTGTGGATGGATGGATGGGTGGGTGGATGGATGTGTGGATGGAGGAAGGGATGGGTGGATGGATGGATGGATGTGTGGATGGATGGATGGATGGATGGATGGAGGGATGGGAGGGAGGGAGGGAGGGGTGGGTGGATGGATGGATGTGTGGATGGATGTGTGGATGGATGGGTGGATGGATGTGTGGATGGATGTGTGGATGGATGGATGGATGGATGGAGGGAGGGAGGGAGGGGTGGGTGGATGGATGGATGGATGGATGGATGTGTGGATGGATGGATGGGTGGATGGATGTGTGGATGGATGGATGGATGGATGGAGGGAGGGAGGGATGGATGGGTGGGTGGGTGGATGGATGGATGGATGGATGTGTGGATGGATGGATGGAGGGAGGGAGGGATGGATGGGTGGGTGGATGGATGGATGGATGGATGGATGGATGTGTGGATGGATGGATGGATGGAGGGAGGGAGGGAGGGAGGGAGGGAGGGATGGGTGGGTGGATGGATGGATGGATGGGTGGATGGGTGGATGGATGGATGGATGGATGGACGGACCCTGCCTGGCTCGGACCTCAGCTTTCTCACGCTCCCTTCTCTGTGCAAAAGCACAAGGTCACCCGTGGGTGCAGCGCCCCAGGCAGCGCCCAGGTGCAGGGGTGCTGACCACGCCGGGCCTGCGGGGTGACGCACGGGCCTGGGTGTGGCTCTCCTCGGGGCAGCGAGTGGCCCAGATCCGGCCTCCACACCTGGGCGCCCGCGCAGCCCCCAGGCGTGAGGAAGCCAGCAGGTCCGCATCCAGGAGCGGCCCTGACTCTCCCCTTTGGGAACCGGGTGGGTGGGTGGGAAGGGCTGCGGGGGGGAGACTGTCCATGACGTGAGGTCATTTGGCAAGTGTGTGCCAGACACCTGGTGACCCTGTGGCTCATCCACGAATCCAGGAACCAGATGGCTCAGGGATAAGAGTTGTGCTAAGAAGCAAAACAAACCGCAGCGATGGGGTGGCATTCGGGGATGCGGCAGCGAGAGGAGCAGGGAGCAGAGACGACCTGCAGCATGGCGAGCCCGCGGTGCTAGGACCTGAGGAAGCGGCCCGAGGACGGAGGGGACCGCAGGTGCAAAGGCCCTGAGGCAGGGAGGAGGGGCTCACTGGAGGAGCAGCAGCGAGCAGGCGTGGGAGAGGGGAAGAGGGTGATGGGGGAGAGGGCGCCTGGCGAGGCCAGAGAGGCGGGTGAGGCCAGAGCTGGCCAGGCCGCACGGAGAAGCACGTGCATTGTCTTCTGGTGGCAGGTGGGAGGTCTGATGGATGGTGACAGAGTTCATCTGGGTGTCACAACAAATCACCCACCCGGGAAGGGGATGTGTGACAACGGAGGCTCAGAATCATCCGTACACCGAGTGGCACGCCCCGAACCCCTTCAGGAGCGAGGGGACCGCGCGGACTCCCCCTGCTCTCCATGCACAGCAGGCCTCTGAAAAGCATTAGGAATATCCTCCTGATAAAAATGGAGGGAGGGAGGAGGGAGAAGGGAGGGAGGAGGGAGAAGGAAGGAAGGAAGGAAGGGGCAGGGAGGGAGGAACACGAGGAAGGGGAAAGGGGGGAAAGAGAAAGAAAAAGAAGATGGAAGAGTCCAGAAAGGTGGAGAATGGAGTCAAGGAGCCGCTCCCTCCTTCTGCCGGGCCTTCTCCACAGAGGGGCCCCACGCCTGGAGCAGGTGGGGATGCGGTGACCATGGGCAGGTCACACAGCCATTCCCTAGGCCTCAGTTTCACCGTCTGTCTAATGGGATGAAGTAGCACCCACCCGTGAGGTTGCTGCGGAGACAAAACGAGGGCAGACCTGCACAGCGCCGAGCACCGCCCGGCACAGGATGCATAACCGCTGGCTGGTGACCAGGGACATAAATGCAAAACCACCCGAGCTCTGTCCACTACAGACCACGCATATAACACGCATATAAGGGGGGACCCGTTGGGCCCACTGCCGCGCACCCCAATTGCCAGGTTTGCAGGGACAACGGCGAGGCCCACGGCGTCGGGTGCGTGTGTCACAAGGGACTTAAAAGTTGTGCGCAGCCTCCCCGTCGGGGAATCGAACCCCGGTCTCCCGCGTGACAGGCGGGGATACTCACCACTATACTAACGAGGACGAGCTCTGGTTAGCCTGCCTCCGCGTTGGCCCATGTGGACGTGGGTTCTCTTCCTCTCACCCGCCTGCGCCAGGCCGGCCTCCCCGGTGCAGTGCCTGGTCCGTGGGCTCCCATGTGGCGTGGGAGGACCCGCCTGCACCAGGGCCGCTGAGCACTCGGGCCGGAGCGGAGCGGGCGGAAGGATTCTGGGTCTTCCTATCGCCCTGCAGCCGCCAGGCCCAGGGGATGTAGCTCAGTGGTAGAGCGCATGCTTTGCATGTATGAGGCCCCGGGTTCAATCCCCGGCATCTCCACTGTATTTTATTTTTTAAAAATTATTTTATTTTGCCTTTTTAACCGTGTAAATCAGTGACGGGGTGGGAAGGCGAGCAGAGAAGGGAACCCCGGCTCCCCCATCCGCAGACCTGAGAAGGAAGCTCCCTGGGGCCTAATCACAGATGCCCGGATCCCTCCGCTCGGGGGGGGGGGGGGTTGGGGGTGGGGGAGGGGGAGGAGGGAATAAGCTAAACTTTTAAACAAACACTCCCGGTTATTCGTGTCAGGCAGTTAGGAAAACACTGGGTGTTTCTAGGGAGGGTTTTGCAACTGGCCATCCGTTCGGTGACCTCGAGTGCCCGATGCCAGGCAGTGTGCACGCACTGCGCACCTACTGTGTGCCCGGGCCGCGTCCGGGGAGCCTCCGATCCCCCACAACCAGGCAGCTTCTCAGCCCTCCCGCCCTGGATGCCGGCGTTCCGGAGGCTGACAATAGCCAGCGGAGCTGCGTTCTAGGGAGACTAACGCTGGGACGGGGCTGGCGGAGGAAGGTGGTGTGGGGGGGCTGCTAGGACCCCTCGGGGTGCCTGCCTGTCTGCAGAAACAGAGGAGATGGCCGCTGCACACCCCTGAGGCGGAGAGGGGGTGCGCTCCGTGCTGCAGGGACAGAGAGAGCCCTGTGCGCGGAGCTCACGGCAGGAAGGCAGCAGGGGGTTCAGTCTCCCCAGACCCCGGAGGGCGACGCGCGGGAACAGGATGGAATCTGGGCGTTGAGGGCTCCCCCTGGCGGCCACGTGGGGAACCAGCGATGGGCCCACAGGCTGGACCCCACCAGGCAGGTCCCCGCAGGAGGGTGCGGGAGTGGCCGTGGGGAGTGAGGGGCTGGGCTCCGCACAGATTCTGGAGGGGCGGGGACAGGACTTGCAGACGACGTGGGTGGGTGTGGGGGAGAGGCCCGGGGACACCTAGTTGGGGGCGCACAGGGGACAGCGGCCAGGCCGCGGGCAGTGAGCAGGAATGTTGAACATGTCCGTGTTGTGTGGTCTCCGTGACGTACTTGCACTCCGGAATCCGCACTGGGTAAGGGTGGGCGGAGCCTGGCACCCCCGGTGACCTCCCTGACACGCAGTGAGCAGCACGTGTGGGGGGAGGGGCACCCCCAGACCACCCACATTCAGATGCACTAGGACTATTGGACTTCCACGCCAACATTTTTAAAAAATATATATTTTTATTGATTTCAGAGAGGAAGGGGGAGAGAGACATCAATGATAAGACAGAATCATCGGTCAGCTGCCTCCTGCACACCCCCTACTGGGGATAGAGCCTGCAACCCGGCCTGTGCCATGTGCTTTGACCGGGAATTGAATCGTGACCTGCAGGTTTACAGCTCGATGCTCAACCAGGAGCCAGGCCGGCTGGGCCACGCCAAGATTTATTACAGAAGGCCCTGACGGGGCTGGCCTTCGGGGACGCCCCTCCGGGTGCCCCCTCTGCAGGAGAGGGTGGGAGCCTGGGCCTGGGAGCCCCCCCGCCACAGACACATCCCCGAGGAGGAAGGAGCTGCAGGCGCCCCGCTCCCAGCGGCTCCGCCCTCCAGCCCGGCGGCTCCGCGGCACCAATGTGGCCCAGGAGACCTTTACCTAGGGGGTCAGGTCAGTGCGAGATGACCCATCGCCCCCCACCCCGTAATGAATAGTAACAGTCGCCCCGGGACAGCCTGCCGGGCGCTGCAGGCCACGTCCAGGCCAGAGGGACGGGTCTGACAGGGGCTGCCGTCCCCCTGGTCCCCAGACCAGTCCTCGGTCCTGCGGCCAGCCATCGGGTCAGCCGTCGGAGGTCGGGGGCCAGGCCTTCTCCACGTCGGCGTGCACGGCCTGCGGGAGCCACTCGCAGTACTCAGCCAGCAGGTCTGCGGGGCGGGGGATGGGGTCAGAGGGGAGGGCGGGGTCAGAGGGCTCTAGGCAGAACCTTTCCAACCCTGGCCCCCTGGCCACCCCCATCCCGTCCCGTCCCACCCCCTTGGCCGGGCTGCCCGGCTCTCACATCTGGGGCTTTTCCTCCAGGCAGCCAGCAGGGCGTCTCGGTTGTCGGCTTTCTCGGCAACCAGGGCTCTAAGGAGACTCTCTGTCCGGGGCTGCAGCCTGCGGGCGGACGTGGGGTGTGGGGTGTCATGCGGCCACAGGCCAGCCCTGTCCAGGAGGGCCCACACCTCATCCCCGCTCCGCCCCACCGCCCACCACTGCACCCTGGCTGCCTCTGACAGCAGGGCAGCCACGTGAAGGCAGAGGCAGAGACGCAGTGATGGGGCCACGAGCCAAGGAATGCTGGGGCCACCAGGTGCCTGTCGAGGCAGGAGGCCTCCCCCGGAGCCTTTGGAGGGGACAGCCCTGAGGTTGTGACTTTCTGGCCTCCAGAACCACGAGAATAGATTTCTGAGGATTTAAGCCACACCAGCTCCCGCCACCACCGGCCCCGGGCGCCCAGGCAAGGCCCTACCTGGCCCACGTCTTCAGCATGGTGCTGGGGCTGGACAGCAGGCAGGCCTGGAAGGAGGCCAGCCTGGGGAAGACCTGGGGAGACCACAGGGTCAGCGGGGGCCCGGCTCCCCGCCCGCCCACGACACAGGAGGAGCGCGGCCTACCTGCCCTTCCAGCAGGAACCGGGCGAAGTGCTTGTAGCGGTCCAGGCCCTCGGGAAAGTCCACCTGCACCGCGGGCAGCGGCCAGCCCACGCGATCTGGAGGGCAGGCGTGAGGGGCCGGTGGAGCCCACGGCCTCCCTAGTCCCTCCCCAGCCCGGGCCCCGCCCCTAGGAGGGACAGGCAGCCTGGGGCGCCCCCCCCCCCGCCCGACACAGGGTGTGAGGCCGCAGGTGCGGGAGCCCAGGCCCCCAGGGAGTCAGACTCACAGAACACGCTGTCGCGGTGACAGAGCACCCGCCCCTTCTCCGGGCAGTAGGCGGGCGGCGGCTCCTCCAGCGGCTTGTTGAACTGGCAGTAGGAGGGCAGCAGCGCCGGGATCCACTGGATCTCCACGGCCGAGACGCCTGCGGGAGGGGGGAGGGGCTGGAGCGATCTCCCCGCCAAGGACCCGGGGCACGGCTCACAGAGCCACAGGGGGCTAGGCTGGGGCCAGCCACAGCTCTGTCTCCTTTCCTTCTTTTTTAAAATTTATTTTATTCATTTCAGAGAGGAAAGGAAAGGGAGAGAGAGAAGCATCAATGATGAGAGAGAATCCTGGACTGGCTGCCCCCTGCACACCCCCTACTGGGGACCAAGCCTGCAACCCAGGCTTGTGCCCTTGACCGGCATCGAACCCGGGACCCTGCAGCCTGCTGAGCGCACCGCTGGGCCGCTACCTTTCATGTACATCTTGGTCGTCTCCACGACCTCCTGGTAGACCACGAAGTCGGGCAGCTCCCTGAAGAGGACGGAGCTGGGGTGGATGAAGACGGGGTCGTCCAGGAGCGGCGTCTGCGGAGAGGGGCGTGGTGAGCCCAGGAGACGCCCGGCGCCCGGTGGGGGAACCCGGGTGCACCCGTCCAAGGGACCAGGGCTCGGCCGTGGAAGCCGCTGACGCACACGGACACGCGCGGCACAGAGAGGCCCCAGGAACGGCCGCGTGTCGTGGGATCCTCTCGCAGGAGCTACGAGGAATAACAACCCACAGACAGAGGCGGAGCCGGTGCGAGAGGAGGAGACGGAGTGGCTGAGCGGGCGCAGGGCTCATTGTGGGGCAACGACAACGCCCTAAAACCACGGTGGTGGGCTGCACGGCTCTGGAATCTCCCAGAAACCACCGAACTGCACACGTGACACTGAACGAGGGGGTCACGGAAATGAAGTCGGGGTGAAGCCAACGCCCAAAGGAAGATGAGACCCCACTGGACACGCCAGCCTGATCCGTGTGGGGCCGTGACCGAGGACGGGCCCACCCAGAGCCCACGGGCCTGCCCCCCCCCCCCGTGTCCTGTCCACGCCCACAGGCCAGGCTGGTGGGAGGGGCTGAGGGAGGAGGCCTGGCCACAGCTGTGGGGTGTTGGGGTCCGCCCCCGCCAGCGGCTGCCCACCTTGTAGGCATTTCTCCACGTGTCGTCCAGCAGGTCCTCGCTCTGCACCCTGCGGGCCAGGTGGTCGCCCAGGCCGGCCGCCACGATCTGCCGCAGGCAGGTCACCTGGCTCTCGGAGGGCGGCTGCATCTTGGGGTCCACGAAGAGCCCGGCGTCGGGGCACACGGCGTTCACTGCGGGGATCGGGGGTGAGGACGTGGGCCTGGGGTGGCGTCGCCCCTCGCACTCAACTCACCGGGCAGCTCCCAGCTCTGCACCTGCCGACCACAGCCCCTCCACACCCGGCCGCCCACCCACCGCTGTCCCCTCAGGACAAACCCCGCCCTCTGTGGGGGCAGAGCGGCCCAGACACAGGCCCGCCCGGCTGCACTGAACTTTCTGGAATGTTCCTCCCGCCTGGAAAGCAGTGGGATCCACGCCAACTGCCTGCTCGCCCACAAGGGGGCGCCGAGCACGGGCCACGGGAGCGGCTGGTCCAGGCCAGAGGCAGGGACCAAGGGTGCCGAGAGGGATGCCACCAAGGAAAGGGCGACGAGGCCCTGCGGGCAGAGGGCCGTGTCCTCAAGGCCCAGAGGCGCCCAGGACTGGCTCTGGGGTCACGAACTATGCTGGCGAGCAGGTGAGTGTGCAAATGCGGAGTCGGTGGATCGCCGGGGAGCGGCTGTACGTGGATAACGTCGCTCAGGACGACTTTAAACCAAGGGGCGCGTTCTCTGCCGGGACGGAGCGTGGACCCGGGAGCCGGGGGGCGGGCGGGGGGTACCTGCGGTGGTCAGCTGGCCCCGCAGACGCCGGATCTCCAGCATGGCCTTGTACCGCAGCCCGTGGGCCTCGCAGAACTGGGGCGAGCAGCCCGCGTACTCGCAGGCCCCCACGGCGCCTGGGGAAGAGGGGCGCTCACTAGCTGTCCCCCCTGGCTGCCCCCTTCCCTCCCCTCCCCTCCCCCGACGTGGGCACTCACCCAGCAGCACCATGAGGTCTCCGAGCTTCAGGGAAGCCCCGCGCCCGGCCCACGCCCTCTTCATCTGCGCCACGCGGGCCCGCTTGCCCTTCAGCGCGGCGAGCTCATCGTCGCTGGCGGCCGGCCTGCAACACAGCGCAGCCCGGTACTGCCCTGGCCCAGGGCGGTGGGGACGGGGGGGGGGGGGGGGGGGGAACAATGCCCGGGGGGGGGGGGGGGCTGACATGATGAAGCCTTAGGCCTCCTGCTCAAAGGACCCCAAATGCACCCCTGGCAGCCGAGATAAACAACAGGCCTGTTCCCAGCCCAGCAGCCGCACGCCTAGAGGTCAGCGTAGACAACCCCGCCCTGGCCGGGGGCTCGCTGGGCTGGGCTGGTCCTGGGCACGGAAAGGTCGCGGGTTCGATTCCCGGTCAGGGCCAGGCCCGGGCTGCGGGCTTGATCCCCAGTGGCGGGCCTGCAGGAGGCAGCCGGTCTGTTTCATTCTCACGTGGATGTTTCTCTCTCCCTCTCCCTCCCCCTCTAAGAAAAAATCCACAACCAACACACTGCTCTTTGAAAAGAGAGAAACAATCCAGCAAAGGGAACACCTGCCGGCTCTGGCCTGTCCGCGGGGCCTGGACGCAGGGACTGCTCTCGGGGTCCCACGCCCGGGAGCATCCCACACGCGGGACGGTCAGGCAGGGCACGAATTCCTTTGCGCCTGGTAACTGACCCCCCTCACGACAACGCAATCACTGTTCACACCGCGCCCCGTGGGCCGAGGGCACGATGAGGCACAGGGAGGCGAAGTCACCCCCCCCCCGCCCCGGGGCCACACAGCCCGGAAGTGGCCGAGGGCGCCTGGACCCGGGGGGTCGGGCCGTGTCTGGGCTCCTCACCTTACGGTGCCCAGGAGCCCTGCCCTCGGCCTCCCGAGGGGTGTCACTAACGAGGTCCCCGGGGCCAGCACTCGGTGGGCCCAGAGGGGAGGCTCCTGGACGAGGCCTCCCGACTGCCAGCTGTTCCCCAGGGGCCGGCTCCGGGCACCTCAGCCATGGCTCCCCGTCAGCCCCCCGAGACCCCCTCCGCCCGGCACCCCCACCTGTCCAGCTCCTCGAACAGCTCCCGGACGGTCATGGCGGCCACGATGGTGATGGCGTAGGGCAGGCAGCCGTCGGGCTGGCTCAGCGCCAGCATCTTGGCGTAGCGGGGCGCCACGGGGAAGGTGGCCATGGTCCGGCCCAGCGCGGTGATGGGGCAGCTCAGGCGGGACCTCTGCAGCTGCTTCATCCTGGGGACGCGGGGCCCCCCACGGGTCAGCTCGGGGGGAGGGGGGAGGGCTGAGCACGCGCGGGGTGGGGCTCCCGGCTCCCCCGCTACCTCTCTGCTCTCGGGGGCGCCTGCAGGGCCCCCAGCGCGACCAGCAGCTCCTCGGCGGCCAGCAGGGCCTCCACGGAGGGCGGCGTGGGGAAGGGGAAGTTGACGACCCTCTCGATGCCGAGCGCCTTCATCTGCAGGACCAGGTCCTCCACCGGCCGCCGCGTGATCTCCGGCGGCGGGAACGGCTCGAAGTCGCTGAACACCGCGGAGGAGTAGAGCCTGGGAGACAGGCCCCGCCGCTCAGACGCAAGAAGACGAGGAGACTCCCGCCGCCGGAACCCCGACTCCCCACAGGGTCCGCCCTGCTCCTGCCTCTTCTCTCGGCGGTGACAGCTGCTTCCCGGGACGGGGAGGTTTGCTGGCAGGTTGGACAGAGCGAGAGCGAGAGAAAAGGAGGGAACGGGCCACTGTGTGCGGGCGGGTGCGGGGCGTGGCCGCACCTGTAGCAGTGCCCCGGCTCCGTCCGGCCGGCTCGGCCTGCCCGCTGGTCGGCAGAGGCCTGGGAGACCCAGGTGACGCGGAAGGAGGACACGCCGGTCACGCGGTCGTAATGCCGCTTCTTGACCTTCCCGCAGTCCACCACGTACTTGACGCCCGGGATGGTGAGGGACGTCTCGGCCACGTTGGTGGCCACCACACACAGCCGGGTCCCCTCGGGGGGCGGCTGGAAGACCTGGGGCGGCAGACAAACCCCGAATCAGGAAGGTGTTCGTGGGGGCAGGGCCGGGCGATGTCTCCCTCCTGGCGAGGCCCCGGCTGTGCAGGCAGGAGATGAGGTGCACGGCCGCCCCTTGCCCCCGCCAGGAGGCTCCTGCGCCCATCGGATGAGCCGCCCGCTCTGCCCCATCTGATGCCTGTAGGGCCCCCCCCCCCCCCACCCCCCGGCTTCGCCCAGCCCCTCCAGCTCACCTGCGCCTGCTTCTCCGGGGACAGCAGCGAGTACAGCGGGAGCACGTGCAGGGGCAGCGAGGCGTCCGGCTGCTCACCTGCGGGAGGCAGAGGCCGCTGGCACCCACGCCCAGGCAGGAGCCGGCCTCCCTGCCCGAGGCCCCTGTGGCAGCCACGCTGCGGGGTGGGGCTCAGCCCTCGGGACCAGCACAGCGGGCAGGGAAACCCCGAGGCTCCCCCTGGCCCCTGCCCGACCCAGATGGGGGCCACCCGCACACTAGGACCTGCTCCCCGGGAGAGCCTGGGCGGGGCCCGCTGGGGAGCCTCGGGCGGCAGGGCGCCGGGCACAGAGGCCCAGCAAGCACGCTCTGGAGTTGCACACGCCTCCCAGCTGGCATGGAGGCCGGGCAGTTTCGGGAGCTCGGGAAACAGCGGGGACAAAGCAGCCGGAGCCCCCAGGTGCTCGGGGCCCCGTGCTCGTCAGGAGCGGAAACACGAGGTCCCGGCCCGAGCCCCCGAGGGAAGGGGGGCCGTACCTCCGTCTGCCCCACCGTCCCCCAGATCCAGGTCCAGGTCGGAGCCCAGCGCCGCCTCCTCCTCGTCCATCTCCGCCTCCCTGTCCTCGTCCCCTTCGCCCGCCGGCAGCACCGAGTAGCTGTCCAGGCTGATCTGCGGCAACGCCTGCGGGAAATGAGACCTCAGGACCCCGGCCGCATGCAGGTGCCGTGTGCAGACATGTGCCGTGTGTAGACGTGTGCCGTATGCAGGCGTGTGCCGTGAGCAGGAGAAACAAGCACAAGGCCCAGCCGACCACCCACCGGCCACCCGCCCTCCTGGTCCCGTTTCCTCTCTAGAACCTGGGAGGCTCGCCGGACCGCGGGCTGTCACACGGAAGCACGGGCCCTGCCTGGCGTGTCATACATGCAGCAGGCGGTTAGTGGTGACTCAGTAAGGACCCTACTGCCCAGGCGCTCAGGGACGGCCTTCTGGAAGCTTCTCCGGGGAACACAGCCCGGGGCCCCTTGACCTTCCAGTCCCAGCCGCCTGCAGCCGCCCCTCCCGACAGGCCCTGCTGGGCCGTGTCCTGGGCTCCGTGCCGTCGGGGATGGCCCAGCAGCCGCAGGCACGATGGAGCCCGAAACGGGCCTAGCGAGGCTTCTGCCTCTTTCACGGAATTCCCCTCCTCACAGCCGTGGGGGGGACGTGGCGGCACCAGGCCCACCGGGCACGTCAGAGCCACAGCCGCCTCCACCTACCGCCGCCTGGGCCTTCCTCGCCCGCGCCCGCGCCTTCTTAAACCTCCTCGTTTCTTCCGCCGCGTCTCCCGGGTCTTCGTTCTCTGGAAGAGGCGGGAGGTGAGGGAGGGCCGTCCCGTGGCCGGGCCGGGAGGCGGGGGAAGCAGCAGCCTCGCCCGGGGAGCGGGCTCCGAGGCCCCGCCGGCTGGTTACCTGGCGGCCTGCGCCGGACGTGCGGGAAGGCCCTCCGCAGCCTGCGACACAGCGCGTGCACCTCGGCCTGCCCCGTCAGGAACACCAGGATGCCGCCTGCGGGGAGAGGCCCGTGACCGCTGCTCCACGGCCAACAGACGTCGCCCCGCCCGGCGGCCCAGCCCTGCTCCGAGCGAGCCGGGCACAAGTGGGAGCTGGTAAACCGGGACTCACCGACGGGCGCCCAGCAGCCACCCCCAGGCCGAGGGCACGAGGACTAGGATTCCTCGGTCACCGTCCCACCCGCCGCCCACGAAAGTCACGTGAGACGCCCAGAACAGGTGAGCCCAGAGCCAGGGCAGGCCACAGGAGCACCCGCATCGGGGGAAGAACCGAACCAGCGCCCCGGGACCTGGGGTCCAGGGTGACGCTCAGCGGGGCACACCGTCTCCTGTCCTGTCTGGGGCACCGGTGCCAACGGACGGACACCTGCCCGGGCCCCTGCTTATCAGACGGGGACAGGAGCCCCATCAGTCACCGAGGCTGCGATGCTTTTGGGGGACTGGGCAGTGCAGGGGCTGTGAGCCCTCTGCAGCCAGTGAGGAAACTGAGGCGCAGCAGGAGCAAGTAAGCACCTGAGCCTCTGGGGAGGGCGAGCCCTCAGGCCTGGAGGGGGGACCGGCCTGCACCGGGGGCTACTCCTGTGGGGGGGCCTCTCCTGGGGGGCCCTCTCCTGGGGGGGGCCTCTCCTGGGGGGCCCTCTCCTGTGGGGCCCTCTCCTGGGGGGCCCTCTCCTGGGGGGCCTCTCCTGGGGGGGGGCCTCTCCTGTGGGGGGCCTCTCCTGTGGGGGGCCTCTCCTGGGGGGGGCTCTCCTGGGGGAGGGCCTCTCCTGGGGGGCCCTCTCCTGGGGGGCCTCTCCTGGGGGGGGGCCTCTCCTGTGGGGGGCCTCTCCTGTGGGGGGCCTCTCCTGGGGGGGGCTCTCCTGGGGGAGGGCCTCTCCTGGGGGAGGGCCTCTCCTGGGGGGCCTCTCCTGGGGGGCCTCTCCTGTGGGGGGGCTCTCCTGGGGGGGGCCTCTCCTGGGGGGGGCTCTCCTGGGGGAGGGCCTCTCCTGTGGGGCCTCTCCTGTGGGGGGGCCTCTCCTGGGGGGCCCTCTCCTGGGGGGGGGGGCTCTCCTGTGGGGCCTCACCCGCGGGCAGCATGCGGTGGATCTTGCACACCTTCCGGAAGCACTCGCCGCTGTAGTCCTCGAGCGGCGTCCGCTTGTTGAAGTGCACCGTCACTGGGAACTGCCGGGACTCCACCTGCGGCGGGCGTGACGGACGCCCGTGGGCCCCGCTTCAGCCCGGCTCGCCCGCCCCTCCTGGGCGCCCCCACCCGCCAGGTCTCCGTGCGGGGCCAGGGAACCTCCGGGACACTCGCTGCCCACGAGGACAGGCCCGCCTCCCCGCCACCAGAGACCCCGGCCGGCGGCACCTTGACGACCGGGGGCGGCACGGGGAAGAGCCGCCGGTTCTGCGTGAAGTCCTCCACCCGCAGCGTGGCCGACATGATGAGCAGCTTCAGCGGCAGGAGCCTCTGCGAGCGACAGGCTGGGTGACCCAGGGCACCGGGCGGGGACACCGCGGCCCCTCCAGCCTCGGCCTCGGCCTGTTCTGGTGGCCGAAGACCCAGCCAAAGGGGGAGACGGGAGCCGACAGCAGGACCCGCCCTCCCAGGCGGCGGCTCCTGAAAGGGGGTCCTTAACTGCCCGAGGCCGGACCCGGGCTCCACGGGCGCCCCCAGGGGCTGCGACACCCACACCCACGGTCCAGCGGGTGGGGAGGTGTGGTCAGAGCCGGGCCGCAGCAGCCGGTGCAGATGGAGCCCCAGCCCCACCGCCGGGGGGGGGGGGCCCTGGCCCTGGGACGAGGGGGCTCCCGCACCCCTGCCGCCCACCTTGGCCCGGAGGGAGACGATGCGGGACAGGAGGCCGATGAGGATGTCCGTGTACACGCTGCGCTCGTGGGCCTCGTCGATGATCAGCACCTTGTACTTGCGCAGTAGGAAGTCCTGCGGGGAGGCCGGCGTGAGGTGACACCGAGCCGCCCCCCCCCCCCCGCCCCCAGCCCCCTCCGGGCCTTTGGGGAGGTCAGAGCGACCCACCTGCTGGATTTCCTTGAGCAGCACGCCGTCCGTCATGAACTTGATTTTGGTCTCTTCCGTCACGTTCCCTTCGTAGCGGATCTGGTAGGAGACGACCCTACGGGGGCAAGCAGGAGCGTCCCCCGAGGTCCCGCGGGCGGGGGCCGCGCCAAGGCGGGCGGCGGGGAGGCCTGGCCCCAGAGGGCAGGCGGCAAGGGCAGGGCCCTCGGCAAGATCCTGACACCCATCGGCGGCCTCCTGCTCGCCCCTCGGGGATGGAGCCCGCAGCCTGGCCATGTGCCCTGACGGAATCGAACTGTGACCTCCTGGTTCACGGGCGGATGCTCCACCGCTGAGCCACACAGGCCGGTGAGGCTCGTGATTTCCACGGTGGGCAGCTTCTTTACTTATTTAAGTTTTATTCAAAGCAGACGATAGGAATCCAATATTTTGTTTGTCTGTTAACCTCACGTGAGGATATTTTCCGTTGACTTTTAGAGACACGTCAATTGGCTGCCTGACCAGGGCGGGGCAGGGATGAGGTACATGCCCTTGACTGGCATCGAACCCGGGACCCTTCAGTCCATGGGCTGACGCTTTATCAACTGGGCCACATCGGCCGAGGCTCAACAGGCTCCATCTGCCCCTCGGGACACGGCGTGTACGTGAGCCCGCGGCCCTGCCCAGGAGGGTCCCACCGCCCGCGGTGAGAAACCCTTCCCTCCCACATAAGGAGACCCTGTGCTCAGACACAGAAGTGACGCCCCCGCCCAGCGCCCTCGGGATGGACGAGGGCCCGCGGGCCCGCAACGCTGCTCAGAGCCTCCCACACGGCTGACCCTGGGCAAGGCCAGGGGACACCCCCCTCCCCCCCCGGAGGCCCAGCCCTCACCGTGGCGACAGGTTCATCTCCTTGGCCACTCGCTGGGACATGGCCACGGCGGCCACTCGGCGGGGCTCCGTGACGCCGATGATGCAGCCATCGCTGGGGGAGGGAGGACACAGCGCCGGGGACTGATCTCAGCGCTTCACCCCGAGTCAGTCACTTCACGGACGTGACAACCGTGGGAACGGGGTGCACGGACAGCCCCCTCTCACAGCTAGGGAGACGGAGGCCCAGAGACAGCCGACAGCCCACCCAGAGCCACACAGCGGTGACCGGCGGGGCCAGGACCCTTTCGGGGACAACGTCTCCACCGCCCCCGGGCCCCACCTGCTGTATCCGGCCTCGTAGAGGAACTGCGGCACCTGCGTGGTCTTCCCGCTGCCCGTCTCCCCGCACACGATGACGATGGGGTGCTCGGCCACCGCCTCCATGATCACTTGCTCTTCGGAGAGAATCGGGAGCCTCAGGCGCTCCTCCTGCAGAGGGAGAGGTCAGCGGGGGGAGCCCCGCAGACGGCAGAGGGGACAGTCTACGTAGGGCAACGTGGTCTCTCTAAAGGTGGGGGGCCCGGCTGGTGTGGCTCAGTGGGAGAGCGTCGACCTAGGAACCAGGAAGTCATGGTTCGATTCCCGGTCAGGGCACATGCCCCTGGGTTGCAGGCTCCATCCCCAGTGTGGGGCGTGCAGGAGGCAGCTGATCAATGATTCTCATCATTGATGTTTCTATCTCTTTCTTCCTCTCCCTAATCAATTTTAAAAAAAGTGGGCTGTGTTCAGACTCGGGGACCATGCATGTCTGTGGGTGAGTGGAAGCCTGGACCCTGCCAGGGGGGAGGGGACAGAGAGGCGAGCAGGGACCTGCAGAAGGCGAGGTCCGTGTCCTCGGGGACAGCCTGGCCGGAGCAGGCAGCCCCGGGACGGAGCGCAGCCGTCACTGGTGGGAGCGGGCAGCGGGCACCGGCGTGAGGCGGCCTGCCCGTCCCAGGGGCGCCCTGTCCCAATGCTCGAACCCTCACGGCGTGGCCTCATCAGGCACCGGGGCACGAACCTGCATTTCCGGGGAGCGGTGGACGGGGATGAAGACGGCAGGCTTCGCGGGGGGCCTGGGCAGGGAGGGGGCCGCCGCCGGAGGAGCAGGGGGAGTGCTGGGCTCCGGGCCCTCCCCCGCGTCCCCTGGCGGGGCAGGCGGCGGAGGCAGGGCCGCCATCCCGGCACCCGCCTCCACCAGCTCGGCGTCCGGGGCCTCATCCGGCTCCGACTCCACCGAGGACTCGGACTCGGACTCGTCCTCCGCCTCCTGCAGCCGTCGCTTGCGGTGGGCCCCGCTGAGGCTGCTGACCTTCTCCGGACGCGGGGCCGCGGCCTCAGTGGCCTTCCTGCCGGGAGAGCCGGGAGTCAGACGCCCGGCAGGACCCGCCACCTGGGCGGGCGGGGGGGGCTGCCGCGGGGCCGGCCGACTCACCCCCTGGTGTGGTACAGGCGGTCCCCGGTGCCCAGCCTGGACGTGGTGAAGTAGAGCCGCAGCTCCGCCGCCGACACCTGCACCTCGCTCAGCTTCTGCAGCATCTGGGTGCGCTGCGGGCGGACACACTGGGGTTAGCCACGGGGGCGTCAGCCACGGGGGCGTCAGCCACGGGGAGCATCAGCCCCAGGGGCGTCAGCCACGGGGAGCGTCAGCCACGGGGGCGTCAGCCACGGGGGCGTCAGCCACGGGGAGCATCAGCCCCAGGGGCGTCAGCCACGGGGAGCGTCACAGCCTCTTCCCAGGGAGGTGACTCTCCCCGTAGGGGCTCCGCATGCCGGCACCCTGTTTATTTATATGCACGTATGTATTTTTAACGTGTTTTTTATTGATTTTAGAGAGAGAGGAAGGAAAAAAAGAGAGGAAAGGAGACAGAAACAGCGATGGAACATCGATTGGCTGCCTCCGGGATGCCCCCCCCCCCCCCCCGTGAGGATCCACCCCACAATCCCACCACGTGCCCTGAGGGGAATCAAACTGGCGACCTCTTGGTTCACAGGTTGACACCCAACCACTGAGCCACACTGGCTGGGCGATTTTTTATTTTTTTATTTATTTATTTTTAAAATACGTTTTTATTGATTTACGAGAGGAAGGGAGAGGGAGAGAGAGAGAGAGAGAGAGAGAAACAATGATGAGAGAGAATCATGGACCGGCTGCCTCCTGCACGCCCCGCACTGGGGATGCAGCCAGCAACCAGGGCCTGTGCCCTTGACCGGGAATCGAACTGTGACCTCCTGGTTCCTAGGTCGATGCTCAACCCCTGAGCCATGCCGGCTGGTCGACTTTTAGAATTTTAAAGATTTATCTTTATTGTTGAAAGTATTACAGATATCCCCCTTTTAACTCTCCTGGCCCCCCTCGGCCCGCCCCGGCCCTCCCCACACTCCTGTCTGTGCCCATGGGCTCTGTACGTGAGTTCTCTGGTTACCGCTTCCCCTCCGGCCCCTCACGCCACAGCCTTTCCAGACGGCAGCTGCACTGCTAGGTTCTTAAGCCAACAGATGCGTGTGCTGTGTCCCCGCTGCGGAGTGTGGGGCTGGGCCCACAAGACTCTCCCCGCACCACCGTCACGGCAGCGAGCACACCACTGGCGTCTTTCTCCCGGTGAGCAACTCGTGAGGTTTTGCTTTACCGTTCTTGAAATCATACGTACTCCCTATGTGCCTGTACATACCTTTCACCATCGATAAGAGAGAAAAACGAGGTACAGGACAGCGGGGGGGGGGGGGGGGGAGTGCCACGCAGGGTTTTACAGGGACGCGTGCTCTGGGGAATGCGTGTCAGTGCCGCTAAGGGAAGGCCCGTGTGGCCCCAGCTGGAGACACAGTGCCCTTGTGGTGACCTTGACAGAGAGTTAACGGTGAATCGGCAGGGCCTTGAGATCGGGGTTTCTCAGTCTCTCCCCGTACCCGGCATTTCGGACTGAGACCCCACCCCCCACCCCAACCCCCCGTCTCTCTGTAGGCTGGAGAGCCGGGTTCAGACCCCACGGAGCGGGCGTACCTCGCTCTTTTTCTCCTTCTGTTCCAAGACTCTCTGCAGCGCTTTCCGCTCCTTCTTGGTCAGCGGCCTCTTGGCCTTCGGCGGCGGCGGGGCCTGGGTCTTCCGCTTCCTCCTCCCCGGCAGGACCAGGGCGTTGCTGGCATCGACGCCTTTCAACGTGTCCCGATCTGAAACGCCGCGTGTGTGTGACCCACGGCCCCAGGGCCAGCGAGTTCACATGCCGGCAGTACCCAGGGTTCCCCATTAATGCTGGTTTCCTCTGGGGACCCCCCGTCACCCCGCCTGTGAGCCCCCTGAACGCTCACACAGGACCGGGGGTGCGGGCCCAGCCGGTCCTGCGTCCACTCAACTCATCCACCCAGCACGTGCCATGGGTCCGGCTCTGCTGTGAGCCAGGGTGCCCCATCCCAGTGTGAGTGGGGGGCGAGGAAACGGGGTGAGTACCAGTGTGTCCCTCGGAACTGGGGCCTGCTCTCAGCGGGTCTGTGAGATCAAAACTATTCTTTTATTTTACTGATTTTTTTACAGAAAGGAAGGGAGAGAGATAGGGAGTTAGAAACATCCATGAGAGAGAAACATCGACCAGCTGCCTCCTGCACACCTCCTACTAGGGATGTGCCCACAACCAAGGTACATGCCCTTGACCGGAATCGAACCTGGGACCCTTCAGTCCACAGGCCGACGCTCTATCCACTGAGCCAAACCGGTTAGGGCTCAAAACTATTCTTGTAATAATATTATGAGGCACCAAGCGTGTGACATATCTACTTATTTATTTTTATTCAAATATATTTTTAAGTGATTTCCGAGAGGAAAGAGAGGGAGAGAGAAACGTCAATGATGAGAGAGAATCATTGATCAGCTTCCTCCTGCACGCCCCCACCGGGGACCAACCTCTCAACCCGGGTACGTGCCCTAACTGGGAATCAAACTATGACCTCCTGGTTCACAGGTCAATGCTCAACCACTGAGCCACTCCGGCAGGGGCCCTGTGCCCATTTTTAAATTTCATCTCCACTCAGCCATCCTGGCCACCTTCAGGTCTTCATTCAATGCTCTCTCTCTCTCAGCAAGCCTTCCCCATCCACCCTATGCACCATCACAGCTCACCCACCACCTCTCTGCTCTGCCTCCTCCGTACTTGTGTCCACACCACGTTCTGTATGTTTTACCTGTTTGTCTTTGCTGTCTCCTCCCAGGAGCTGCTAACCTCACTAAGGCAGGGATTTTTAATTTTTCTTAAGCCTCTTTTTTTTTTTTTTGTCTCCTCTCCAGCGTCTAGGGCAGTGGTTCTCAACCTTCCTAACGCCGCGGCCCTTTAATACAGTTCCTCGTGTTGTGGTGACCCCCAACCATAACATTATTTTTGTTGCTACTTTGTAACTGTCATTTTGCCGCTGTTATGAATCGTCACGTAAATATCTGTGTTTTCCGATGGTCTTAGGCGACCCCTGTGAAAGGGTCGTTCGACCCCCAAAGGGGTCACGACCCACAGGTTGGGAACCTTGAGAACCGCTGGTCTAGGGGTTCCTGGCACTTGGTAGGCGCTCCTACTAAAAGGAGTGCCAAGCTGCCCTGGAGCTGAGCAGGAGGGTCTGGGCTCAAAATACGAATCGAGGGCAAGGAGCTTCCATAAACGGAGCCACCAGGACAAACGAACTTACTTTCTCACCCAAATTCCCCTGTGATATTAGGGGAGAGAAACCCAGGTATTGTCCCACATCCAGTTACATCAGCCTGTCACCCAGCCGGTGTGGCTCAGTGGTTGAGCGTGGACCAACGAACCAGGAGGTCACAGTTCCATCCCCGGCCAGGCCAGGGCACAGGCCCGGGTTGCGGGCTCCATCCCCAGTGGGGGGCGTGCAGGAGGCAGCCGGTCCCTGATGCTCATCATGGATGTTTCCATCTCTCTCTCCCTCTCCCTCCCTCTCTCTGAAATCAATACAAACATATAAAAAACTCAGACTGTCACTTATAAGTATATGTCTAGTGAGACATGATCTCACTCATTTAGGGGAAATGATGAACAACATAGACTGATGAACAAGAACAGAACCAGAAACAAGGAGGCATCGATCGGACTATCCGGCCTTAGAGGGCGGATAGGGGAGGGTGGGGGGAGGGGGGAGAGAGCAACCAAAGGACTTGTGTGCATGCATATGAGCCTAACCAATGGTTAAGTTCAACAGGGGGTTGGGGCATCCGTGGGGAGGGGTGTGGGATGGGAATGGGGGGATGAGGACAAATATGTGACACCTTAATCAATAAAGAAATTAAAAAAAAAAAGATATCAACCTCTGCAAAAAAAACCAGAACTTTAAAAAAAAAAAAAAAAAACTCAGACTGTCACTGTGCCCCCTTCTTTGGATCATAGAGGGGAGCTCTCTGACCCCCCACCCCTGCCCCAGGGTGGCGAGGGCAGGGCGTGGTCCAGAGCCCTGGGGCTCCCATTGGCCTGCCCTGACCCCCCAGGCCTGGGCCCTTCCCCCAAACCCAGCCCCCCGACGCCTTACCCTCCAATTCCAGCAGCACCGGCGGCGGCTCCGGAGGGCCCTTCGAGGGGCCGGGGGCCGCCTGCTGGCGCCCCTTGACGTTGTACCGCCGGCGCAGCTTCCCCATGGCGCCCCGACACCGCTCAGCCCCGGCGCGGACGCCGGCAGCGCAGCCCCGAGCCCAGCCCACGTGGGTTCCTGCACTACCGCTCCGGAAGGAAAACTTCCGGGTTGTGTTCTCGCGAGAACTGGGACTAACCGGACTGCCGAGGGGCGGGGCCGGAGGCGGGGCTAAAGAGGGAAGGCGGGGCCAATGTCGAGGAGGCCCAGTTTAGACCCATTACGCAGCGCCCTCGGAAATAATACTTTTTCCGAATCCCGCAATTATCTTGCAAAAAGAACGGTAATATCGTGTCGCCTTTTTTTTCTGTTAAAAGCGTTAACCCATTAAAGGCAAACATTGAAATCATATCATTAAAAAAAAGGTGAAGACACCAGGAGTTATTTTAGACATTTAGAAAAAATAAAGTTATTTATTTATTTATTTTAATATATTTTATTGATTTTTTTACAGAGAGGAAGAGAGAGGGATAGAGAGTTAGAAACATCGATGAGAGAGACACATCGATCAGCCTCCTCCTGCACACCCCCCACTGGGTATGTGCCTGCAACCAAGGTACATGCCCTTGACCGGAATCGAACCTGGGACCCTTCAGTCCGCAGGCCGACGCTCTATCCACTGAGCCACACCGGCTTCAGCATAAAGTTATTTTTTAAGAATATATTTTTATTGTTTTTTTTTAGAGAGAGGGAGGGAGGGAGAGGGATAGAGAGACAGAAACATTGATGAGAGAGGAACATCATCAATGGACTGCCTCCTGCACGGTCCCTACTGGGGATCGAGCCTGCAACCGAGGTAGGTGCCCTTGACTGGAATCGAGGCTTGGACCCTTCCGTCTGCAGGAGGACACTCTATCCACTGAGCCCAAACCAGCGAGGGTAAGGATAAAGTTACTAGTATTTTTTAAGACTGTCCCAGGAAGAACATTTGAAGATTCTAGAATGCAGAGTACGTGAGCAATAAATAGTTGTTGAATGTAGGAATGAATAGTTGTTGAATGTAGGAATGAATGAATGAAGAGTGTGACTAGATTTGGATCAACTTCCCTTCTCCCACCCCCGCCCCCAAGACCAGAACAGACCCCCACAAACGCACAAGTGATGCAGGAGGATTTGGGGGCACAGGAACATTTTAAGAAGTTATATATGACTTTAAATGGATTTTTGAAAAAAACATAACTGGCATATGAAATCTATGTTTTCATAGTGTAGATTGTAGCAACCAAGTTTCTTTTAAAAAAATATATATATTTTGTTGATTTTTTTACAGAGAGGAAGGGAGAGGGATAGAGAGTTAGAAACATCGATGGGAGAGAAACATCGACCAGCTGCCTCCTGCACACCTCCTACTGGGGATGTGCCCGCAACCAAGGTACATGCCCTTGACCTGAATTGAACCTGGGACCCTTCAGTCCACAGGCTGACGCTCTATCCACTGAGCCAAACCAGTCAGGGCCGGAGTTTCTTTAAATACATATATTTCCTTAAATAAAAAGTGTCGCCGAAACCGGTTTGGCTCAGTGGATAGAGCGTCGGCCTGCGGACTGAGGGGTCCTGGGTTCGATTCCGGTCAAGGCATGTACCTTGGTTGCGGGCACATCCCCAGTAGGGGGTGTGCAGGAGGCAGCTGATCAATGTTTCTCTCTCATCGATGTTTCTGGCTCTCTATCTCTCTCCCTTCCTCTCTGTAAAAAATCAATAAAATATATTTAAAAAAAAAAAAAAAAAGTGTCCACTTAAAAATTAGGAAGTAGGCAATAGCACATGTCCCTAAAATATTGTACACCCAAAGGTTACCTTCCGGAGAGTTCAAGAACGTTCTGTAATGCAAGAAGGGGTGAATCTCATAAACGTAACGCTGAACCAAGGAGGCCAGTCAGGAAAGAGCCTATGCTGGGACCCCATTTACATCAAGTTCAACAGCAGGCCAAATGAACCCCCTATATATTTTTAAAATACATTTTATTGATTTTTTACAGAGAGGAAGAGAGTTAGATCAGCTGCCTCCTGCACACCTCCTTCTGGGGATGTGCCGGCAACCAAGGTACATGCCCTTGACCGGCATCGAACCTGGGACCCTTCAGTCCGCAGGCCGACGCTCTATCCACCGAGCCAAACCAGGGCAACCCCCTACGTCAGGCGTCCTCAAACTGCGGGCCACATGCGGGTGTTTTTGCCGTTTTGTTTTTTTACTTCAAAATAAGATATGTGCAGTGTGCATAGGAATTTGTTCATAGTTTTTTGTGTTTTTTTAAACTATAGTCCGGCCCTCCACCGGTCTGAGGGACAGTGAACTGGCCCCCTGTTTAAAAAGTGTGAGGACCCCTGCCTACGTTTTTGGAGGGTGTCACAGCCAATGGCAAAGGCCCACAGGCGCCCTCGGGGAAGGGGCCGATGTCCCGTTGCTCCAGATGCGTGCTGGTTGCCCATGGGTCTGCTCCAATGAACACGTGTACTTTTAAAAAAGGCCAACTTGCCGAAGCCGGTGTGGCTCAGTGGATAGAGCGTCGGCCTGCGGACTCAAGGGTCCCAGGTTCGATTCCGGTCAAGGGCTTGTGCCTTGGGTGCGGGCACATCCCCAGTGGGGGGTGTGCAGGAGGCAGCTGATCGATGTTTCTCTCTCATGGATGTTTCTAACTCTCTATTCCCTCTCTCTTCCTCTCTGTAAAAAATCAATAAAAAATATTTTTTAAAAAAAAAAAGGCCAACTCTACGGCCAATGAATACATGGGCACCTCCCCAGGGACCCAGAAAAAGGGGAGCTCGGAATGAGATGCGGCTTTCCACTCTTTGGGTTGGCAGCCAGGAAGGTTTCTTCTCCGGGTGTCCACGTGTCTGGGCAAGAAGCCGTTACACCTACCGGTAGGTGGCGCTGGTCCTTCCTGCCACTAAGTTCGGCGGGTCCCGGTCCAGGCGTCTTGGGGGCCTTTCTTTCATTTTCCGTTTCCCCCGCCAACGTCTGGGGGTTCCTCTCCGGAGGACGGTGGCCTGGGTCCTTTCACCCCAGGGCTGCACGATGACGGCCTCTTTCTCTCGCTCCTTCCTCACGTCCTGGCTGGACTTGCCTAAAAAGCACTTTTCTTCCTCCATGTGGGGCTCTGAGCTGCAGTTCGCTCAGGCCCAGCTGGAGGGGCAGCCAGCTGCTTCCCTTTCTTTAAATTGTTCAGAATGGCCCTGGCCGGGGTGGCTCAGTGGATAGAGCACAGGCCTGTGGACTGAAGGGTCCTGGGTTTGATTCCAGTCAAGGGCACAGGCCTGGGTGGTGGGCTCGATCCCCAGTAGGGGGCGTGCAGGAGGCAGCCGATCCATGATTCTCTCTCACCATGGATGTTTCTATCTCTTTCTCCCTTTCACTCTGAAATCAATAAAAAAATATTAAAAAAAAAAATAGTTCAGAATGAACGAAGGAGCGGCTCCCTGGCCCGGGCAAATTCGCCCCTCGGTGGAGGAATATAATCGGTCCATTTCTTATTTTCCAACCAAGTGCAGTCATTTATCCTTGCTGAGGCTGTTTTAAGTTTTCCAGGCATGGGTCGCTTTTTACAGAGGAGTTTAAAATTATTTTAAAAAATAAAAAATCGGCCCTAACTGGTTTGGCTCAGTGGCTAGAGCGACGGCCTGCGGACTGAAGAGTCCCCGGGTTCGATTCCCGGTCCAGGGCACAGGCCCGGGGTTGCGGGCTCGATCCCCAGTAGGGGGCGTGCAGGAGGCAGCCGGTCCACGATTCTCTCTTATCACGGGTGTTTCTATCTCCACCTCCCTCTCCCTTCCTCTCCGAAATCCATAAAAATGTGTTTTCTTAAAAAGAAGGTTGAAACCCTAGCTGGTCAGGGAGGGCCCCCAGCGGGTGGGGGAGGGGAGACACAGCGGCCTCAAACCTGTCCCGCCGGCTCCCGCCAGGTTGGAGGGGGCGGGGCCAGGCTGGGCGGGGCCAGGCGTGGGCGGGGCCGTGGCGCCTTTGCGCGCGGGGCGGGGCAGGTGGCGCAGCGCGGCGGCGGCGGCGGGCACAGGCGGCGCGCGGCTCCCCCCCTGCGCGCCTACGCGGTCCCCTCCGGAGTCGCCGCGGCCCTCGGTGCGGCCCTCCCCCCCGCCCCCCTCCTCCCGACCCCGCATCCCCCCGGCCCCGGGATGGGCGCGCGCGCCTCGGGCTGGCCCCGGGCCCGGGCCGGGCTGCTGCTCCTGCTGCCGCTGCTGCTCGCGCTGCTGGCCCCGGGCGCGCAGGGGGCGCGGGGCCGCGGCGGCGCCGAGAAGAACAGCTACCGCCGCACCGCCAACACCTTCTGGCAGAGCGTGGCCAGCCTGCTCGGCGAGGACAACGTGCGCGCCGCTCAGAAGGTGGGCGCTGGGCCGCTGCCCGCAGTCACCTTGCCCGGCCGCGCGCACCTGGCGCCTGGCGCCGGGGCCGTGCGCGGCCTCCGGGGCGTGGGGAGACGGGTACCGGGGGTGGGGGGGTACCGGGAACGGGGGTGCCCGGGATGGGGGGGTGCTTCGCCCACGCCCACCCTGCCCGGCCAGCCTCAGGTCTGGCGGCGCGTGTGAGCGCAGGGCCTCGGGGCACCTTCTGCTCCGCGCCCCACTTCTCCTTGGACCTTGGCCCCCGGGGCGCCGCGGCCAGGCCTCCGGGCTGCGCTGACGCGGCCGCGCTCACCCATTCATTCATTCTCCGCGTTTGAAGGGGCGCCCACTGTGAGCCAGGCACCGTGCGCCCGCGTCCTCGCCCCGGCGACCCCACATTTCCTCCAGCCTCGCACCCACTTCCCCCGGGGCCCTCCTCTGTCTGATGTGAAGACATTTATTCACAAAACAAAACTTAAATTTACAAGAAAAGAAAGGGAGCGATGCGGCCGTCCTGTTGATCCGGCAACTGTAACCCGCGGCGGGCCTCGCGCGTGGGGCGTTGGGCTCATCCCTTTGGAGGGGTCCCGGGGCCTGAGCCCCTGTGAGGGCGTGGAGCGGCCGGGGGGAGCTCCGAGAGGCGCCCCGCTCCCTGCTGGGCCCGCGGAGCTGGGTGGGACGGGCCGCCATTGGGGCAGAAGTTCACCTGCGACTCCCCAGAAGGAGGAAGTGGATGGGGGACTGATGCACGTGGTGATGGGGCTCCCTGAGCACGGCCTCGCCTCCCTCTGGCTGCTGCGCTGGTTCTGGGCTCTGGGAACCCGGAGGAGTTTTGGGGCTCCACCGCCCCCAGACTGGCGGGCCTGTGGCTCAGTCCCTTCATCCTGTCAAATGGGGACAGTGGCGCCGTGTGAGCTGGTGACGGTGAGGGGCCGGTGCTTCCCCACCCAGAGTCACGCTGGGTTCCTATCGGCCACTGTTAGTCCTCTCCCGGCCCGGGCACCCGGCGGCCAGGGCACCCGGCGGCCAGGGCACCCATCGGCCAGGGCACCCGGCGGCCAGGGCACCCATCATTCAGGGCACCCGGCGGCCAGGGCACCCATCATTCAGGGCACCCGGCGGCCAGGGCACCCATCAGCCAGGGCACCCGGCGGCAAGGGCACCCATCAGCCAGGGCACCCGGCGGCCAGGGCACCCATCAGGGCACCGGTCAGCGTTGCTGAGCTGTTCTGGAAGGACCTGCAGGGTTAAAGCAGGTTTTCTGGTACTTGTGATGGAGGGGGAGGGGGAGAAGAATATTAAAACCCCAATACAGCAGGCTAAGTTTTTAAAAAATATATTGTATTGATTTTTTTTACAGAGAGGAAGGGAGAGGGAGAGAGAGCTAGAAACATCGAGGAGAGAGAAACATCCATCAGCTGCCTCCTGCACACCCCCTACCGGGGATGTGCCCACAACCAAGGTACATGCCCTTGACCGGAATCGGACCTGGGACCCTTGAGTCCGCAGGCCAACGCTCTATCCACTGAGCCACACCGGCCAGGGCAGCAGGCTGATTTTTTACAAAATATCTTTTTCTGGGTTTCAGGGAGGAAGGGAGAGGGAGAGACAGAAACATCAGGGGTGAGAGAGAATCATGGATCGAGGTGCAACCTGGGCATGTGCCCTGTCTGGGAACGGAACCCTGACCGCCTGGTTCATAGGTCGATGCTCAACCACTGAGCCACACCGGCCGGGCCAGGTTAACGGTTAAGTGGGTGCTTTTCTGTGGCCCGAGGACGATGTTCCAAATATCCACATGGCCCTTGGCAGAAAGAAGGCTCGCCCCCCTCCCCCGCCCCCGCCTTAGGGCAGTCCTACGAGGCAGGTGCTGTTCCCGTTTTACAGATGGCCAGATGGGGAAACTGAGGACAGGGTGGTGAAGCGACTGGCTTTAGGCGAGGCCGAGGGGCAGCACCGGGACTTGAACCCAGGCCGGCCGCGTGGGCCTGGAGCCCACGTGTCCTGCCCCATGAGCGTTCCCGCTTCCTCCAATCTGGGACGTTTCTAGAATGTGGCGGACCTGACTTTCGTTGGTTTCCTGCGGAGTGGAGCGCGGACGCGCCAGGCTTGGGCTGGGGGGAGACGGGCGTGTTGGCCGCCACCGAGGGAAGACGGGTTGCGTTTGGCCGCCGCTGTAGGTTTCCAGGGGCCTGGGCTTATGACTTAGAGCCAGAGCCGCGCGGTGGTGGGCGACGTTTGTGGGTGTTTAGAGAGACACCCCGGTTTTCTAACCGAGGCCTCGTCTAAAATAAACCCACGGCCTGGTTTGGTCCAGGGCCCGTGCTGACCCCCCCCAGACGTGGCCTGGACCCCCAGCTCTGCTGCCCACAGCTCTGCGCCCCGGGGCCTGTCCGGGTCTCCTCCGTGCCCAGGGGAAAACGCGGGGTCCTGCCTGGAGGAGGGGGCACGCGTTGGGTCTGGGCAGGTGGGGTGGTGGGAAGGGAAGTTCCGGGACAGGGTTGGCGGCGCCGCGGGGGTCTGGGTCTTGGGGAGCACAGGGCCAGGGGGGGTGGAATCCAGCTGCACCCGTGTGGCGGGAACATCTGACTGTGGTGGGAGCAGCGAGGCTGGGAGCTGGTGGTGTTCTTTTCAGTTTATTCCTGTTTTTATTTTTAAAGGGCCTGCATGCACTTAGAGGTGTAGAGATCACCCTCATTGGTGCTCTGCTGGCCTGTGTATGCTGTTCTGCTCGCGCGCTCTCTCTCTCTCTCTCTCTCTCTCTCTCTCCTCACCCGAGGATATTTTTCCATTGATTTTTAGGGAGAGTGGGAGAGAGAGGGAGAGGCAGAGAGAAACATCGATGTGAGAGAGACACATTGACTGGTTGCCTCCTGCCGGAGCCCCGACCAGGGCCCGGGCCGGGGAGGAGCCTGCCACCGAGGTACGTGCCCTTGACTGGAATCGAACCCGGGGCCCTTGGTTCCGCAGACCGACGCTCCATCCACTGAGTCTTATTTTTTTTAAATGTAGTTTGATTTTTTACAGAGAGGAAGGGAGAGAGAGAGAGTCAGAAACATCGATGAGAGAGAAACATCCATCAGCTGCCTCCTGCACACCCCCCACTGGAGATGTGCCCGCAACCGAGGTACATGCCCTTGACCGGAATCGAACCCGGGACCCTTCCGTCTGCAGGCCACTGAGCCACACCGGCCAGGGCTGTTTTTATTTTTAAAGAGCCTGCATTCCCTTATAGCAGGCGTCCTCAAACTACGGCCCGCGGGCCACATGCGGGTGTTTTTGCCGTTTTGTTTTTTTTACTTCAAAATAAGATAAGTGCCGTGTGCATAGGAATTTGTTCATAGTTTTTTTTTAAACTATAGTCCGGCCCTCCACGGTCTGAGGGACAGTGAACGGGCCCCCTGTTTAAAAAGTTTGGGGACCCCTGCCTTATAGCCATAGAGATCCCCCTCGACGGTTCTCGGTGTGTTTTGCACTGTGTACGTACGCTGTTCTGCACCTTCTTTTCCCATTAAAGTTTGGAGATCGGACCTTCTCAGTACCTAGAGCAAATTACGTTAAGGATATCCCATCACTTCGCCCACCCCTAACGGTGGCTGCGTTATCGGTTTCCTGTCTTTGCCACTTAAGCAAGGCCACAGGAAAGGCCTTCATAGGTGGGGTTTTTTTCTTTTTCTTTTGGGTGTGTGTGTAGGTACTTAGACAAATTCACCTGTGCATTGTTAGAAATAGAATTGCTGAGTCAAAGGGCCTGGTCTGTGCATTTTTAAATTTGTACTTGAATTATAACCGGTGCCCTTTCCTGCAGGGTAAGCATGTGAATTGCCCCCCCCCCCCCCGCACCCCCCCCCGCCCGCCGGCACACCCCACGTGATCACCACTCTGCGGACCTCTGAGGACGCACAGTCAGAAGCTGGGTGTCTGCTGTGTCCTCTGTACGCAGTTTCTTTGGTTGGGGGTGTTTTCTTTTTAATCAATTCTCTCTCTTTTATTTCTCCTTCCCATTTTTAAAAAATAGGTTTTTTATTGATTTTAGAGAGAGAGGAAGGAAAAGGGAGCGAGAGAAACATGGATGTGAGGGAGAACCATCGGTCGGTTGCCTCTCGTACGCACCTCGACCGGGAATCCGACTGTCCCCTCTTGGTTCGTAGGTCGATGCTCGGCCGCTGAGCCACACCGGCCGGCCAGGAGAGCCAGTTTCTGTTCTTTCTTTTCTTCTTTTTTGTATTATTTTTTCTTTTTCTTTTTTAAAGAAATATTTTATTGATTTTTTACAGAGAGGAAGGGAGAGGGACAGAAAGTCAGAAACATCGATGAGAGAGAAACATCGATCAGCTGCCTCCTGCACACCCCCCACTGGGGATGTGCCCGCAACCGAGGTACATGCCCTTGACCGGAATCGAACCCGGGACCCCTCAGTCCGCCGACGCTCCATCCACTGAGCCACACCGGTTTTGGCCAGGAGAGCCCGTTTCAAATGCTCAGCCAGTTCCCTGGGAGGCATTTATCCGGAGCCGACGGACACATGTGCAGGGTCCCGTTGCCCGGAGCCGCACAGACCGGGGACAGCCTCGGTGCCATCGGCAGGGCACTGGCGAGACCGCGGGTGTGCGTGGCAGACCTCAAGGCAAGGAGGCGGCCCAGCCGGCGTGGCTCCGTGGATGAGCGTCCACCCGTGAGCCAGGAGGTCACTGGTTCAGTTCCCTGTCGGGGCGCCCAGGTGGCAGGCTCGATCCCCAATGCGGGGTGTGCGGGAGGCAGCCCATCCATCTCCCATGGATGATGTTTCTGTCTCTCTCCCACTAGCCCTCACGCCAAAGGGTCCCGGGTTCGATTCCGGTCAAGGGCATGTACCTTGGTTGCGGGCACATCCCCAGTGGGGGGTGTGCAGGAGGCGGCTGATGGATGTTTCTCATCGATGTTTCTGACTCTCTATCCCTCTCCCTTCCTCTCTGTAAAAAATCAATAAAATATATTTAAGAAAAAAAAAAAAAAGAGATAGACATCAGGCCGAGGACAGCAGACCCTTGGCCAAGGGCGAGCACAGAGGGCTCGGGGCCGTCGGTCAGACAGGGCAGGCGGCCCTGCGGTGTGGGCGGGGCCCCGCGGGCTGTGCAGAGGGAGGTGGCGCTCCATTTCGTTCCGTTCGTGGCCCACGATAGTCGGTCCCAGCTCGCCAGTGCCCTGGGCCGCTGGTGGCCGTGGTGACCGATGGCTCCGTTCCCGCTGACGGTACACGGTGAGCGCGCTGGGCCCGGCCGGCGGCGGCCTCGGCCGGCGGCGGTCACGACCTTCTCTGTCTCGGCAGCTGCTGGCCAGGCTGACGGAGAAGTTCGTGCACGGCGTGGACGCGTTTCTGGAGACGCTGTGGAAGGTGTGGGTCGAGATCCTGGATGTCCTCGGACTGGACGGTAGGTGGGGGGTGCCCGCGAGGCGCTGTCCTGTCCCGGTGGGTCTCCCGGAGTGACGGGTCCCCCCCGGGGTTCGGGGGCGGAGGGGCGGGGAGAGGGCAGCGAGGATGGGGATGAGCACCGGTTGTGAGAGTAGCTTCCACGAATGGTCCCTCAGAGCCGAGGTTCTGGTGCCAGGGAGGGGCCGTGCCCGCGTGTCTGCCCCGGGCCCGCTGAGCGGAGCAGGCGTGTGTCCCCTGGGATCCGTGTCGGACGGCTCCCGCCCGGGCCGGTGTGGCTCAGTGGATAGAGCGCCGGCCTGCGGACCCAAGGGCCTGCCGGTCAGGGGCACGTAGCTCGGCTGCAGGCTCCTCCCCGGCCCGGGCCCTCCGTCGATGCTTCTCTCTGTCGCTCCCTCTCTCTTCCACTCTCCCTAAAAATTACCGGAAAGTGTCCTCGGGGGAGGATTAGAAAGGGGATAATTCAGAGAGTGGGGGGCTCGCGGAGTCACCGGGGAAGGGACCGTGACCCCGCTCACGGCCCTCCTGTCCTGCCCTGCGAACTGGGAGGCCGCCGCCGGGACGGGACAGCAGGACCCCGCCCGGGGCCGGGCCGCCGCCTCCGTGTCGGGGTCCCGGGACCACCCCAGGCTCTGGGACGCTTGAGGAAGACTCGCAGGACCCAGCTCGGCGTCGCGGTCACGGCTGCGGCGTATCCGGGCGAAAGGACGTGAAGCCAGATCCGCCAAGGGGACGGGGGCGGGAGAAGAAGTCCCGAGGAGACCGGGCTGCAGCTTCCAGCTTCCAGCTTCTAGCGCCTTCTCCGGGGCAGGCACACGGGACACGCTCAGTTCCCCCGCACGGAGCTGGGACGACGACACGTGTGCGCGTGGCACCTGCCCGGGAAGCTCCTTGGAGAAAGGCACCCGGGGTGTTGGTGGGGGCCGCTCAGCTGGGCACCCTCCGCCTGGCGGGCACCCAAGTCCCAGGCTCCCCGAGAGAAAGCTGGGGGCCAGCATAAACCCTCCCGTCTGTGCAAGAAATCCAGGCCCAGGAGGACGGGGGGGCCCCTCTTCCCAGCCCCACACCCCCACGCCATGACCGCGATTCCCCCCAGCGCTGACCGGGGTCCCGCGTGTTTAGCTCAGTTAGGACGCGGCCTGCCTGGAGACCGCCTCCGGTCCCACGGGTCACAGGCTCGGTCCCCACAAGACTGCCGGTGGCACCTGGACGTGGCAGGGTTTTCCTGGGGGCTGTGAGCGCCGAGGGTGTTGAGCGTCCGCCTCCGTTCTGGCCTCGGCCTCCGCACCTTCCGGGAGCCCCTGTGGGTGTCCCCTGCAGGAGCCATCGCCCAGCCCTCTGCCTGCTCGGTCTGTTCCGTCTTTGGGTCTCTGCGGTGTGACACCTCCTCCGAGGAGTCCACCCTGATTACCCCCATGTAAAGGGGTGTCGTCTGTTCTCGCACCACCCCTTCTTTCTCTTCATGGCATTTGTCTGCTGTAACCTCCCGTGTGTGTGTGTGTGGGGGGGGCGCGGAGAGGGGGGTACCCCTCTGGAATCTCAGCTTCCGTGAGGGGGGTCTTGTCCATCTCCTCCAGGCCGTACATCTGCCCCAGCACTAAGGGGCCCAGCGTTAATAAGTGTGGGAGCCAAAACCGGTGTGGCTCAGTGGTTGAGGGTCGACCTGTGAACCAGGAGGTCACGGTTAGATTCCTGGTCGGGGCACAGGCCCGGGTTGCGGGCTTGATCCCCAGTGTGGGGCGTGCAGGGGGCAGCCGATCTATGAGTCTCTCTCATCATGGATGTTTCTTTTCCTTTTTGAATATATTGATCTTTAACAGAGAGGAAGGGAAAGGAATAGAGCAGGGGTCCTCAAACGTTTTAAACAGGGGGCCAGTTCACTGTCCCTCAGACCATGGGAGGGCCGGACTATAGTTTAAAAAAAACTATGAACAAATTCCTATGCACACTGCACCTATCTTATGTTGAAGTAAAAAAACAAAACGGCAAAAACACCCACATGTGGCCCACGGCCGTAGTTTGAGGACGCCTGGAATAGAGAGTGAGAAACATCCATGATGAGAGAGAAACATCGATCAGCTGCCTCTTGCACACCCCCATTGGGGATGTGCCTGCAACCAAGGTACGTGCCCTTGACCGGAATCGAACCCGGGACCCTTCAGTCTGCAGGCCGATGCTCTATCCACTGAGCCACACTGGTCAGGGCTGTTTCTTTTTTAAATAGATTTTTATTGATTTCAGAGAGAAAGGGAGAGAGATAGATAGAAACATCAATGGTGAGAGAGAATCATTGGTTGGCTGCCTCCTGCATGCCCCCTACTCCGGAGAGGGGGGTCTAGCCCACTACCCAGGCATGTGCCCTTGACCAGAATCGAACCTGGGACCCTTTAGTCCGCAGGCCGACGCTCTATCCACTGAGCCAAACTGGCTAGGGCCATCATTGATGTTTCTCTCCTTCTCCCTTCCTCTCTGAAGTCAATAAGAATATATTAAAAATGCATTTTTTGGAAAGTTGGAGGCCTGTTGCCCGCTGCTGACGCTGTGTCCTTCCCGGGAGCCCCTCTGCCCGTGCCTGTGACCTTATCGGGAGCCTGGTCTTTGCAGAGGGGAGCAAGTCTGGAGGAAGGCATCTGGGTTCGGCTGGGCCCTGCACCCCATGTCTGGGGTCTTTAGA